>NC_140997.1:98652296-98805519 GCF_052327205.1 Somniosus microcephalus
TGTCACACACATTCTTTCACACACACACTCACACATACTCATGCACACACACACACACTCTCAAACACATTCTTTCATACACACATTCACTCATACACACATACTCACACACACACTCACACTCACTCACACACACCATCACACCACACACACACACTCACACACACACTGTCACATACACTCACACACAAACACTGTCTCTCACACAGATGCACACTCACACAAACACTCACACACCACATACACTCACTTGCACACCACACACTCACTCACACACTCTCACACACACTCTTTCACACACGCACACTCACACACACTCACTCACACACACACTGCCTCTCACACAGATGCACACTCATACACACACTCACACACTCTACACACTCACTCACACACCACACACACACACTCTTTCACACACACACTGACACCCACAAACTCACACACACTCTCACACTCTACACATTCACTCACACACACACTCACACACACTCACACACAATTACAAAGATAAACACACACACACTCACACACACTCTAATACACACTCACACACACACACTCACTAACTCACACACACACACACACACACACTCACACACACTCTCACACACATTCTTTCACACACACTCACACACACTCACTCACACACACTCACACACACAATCACAGACACACACTCACACACGCTCTCACACGTATTCTTTCACACACACACTCCCACACACACACTCATACCACACACCCACACTCACTCACACACACACTCTCACACACACCCTCACACACTCACTCACACTCTCACATGCACACACACACACTCACACACACACTCACACCACACACACGCTCACTCACACTCACACACTCACACACACCACACGCATATGTACACAAACACACACCCACACTCTCTCACACACACTCTCTCACTCTCGCACTCTCACACACGCACACTCTCACACACCACACACACTCACACACACACTCACACACTCACACACACACTCACTCACTCACACACACTCACACACTCTCTCACACACACTCACACACACACACTCAAATGCACACACACATTCTTTCACACACACACTCACACACACTCATACACACACACACACACACACACTCTCAAACACATTCTTTCATACACACACACTCACTCATACACACATACTCACACACACACTCACACTCACTCACACACACCATCACACCACACACACACTCACTCACACACACACTGTCACATACACTCACACACACACACTGTCTCTCACACAGATGCACATTCACACACACTCTTGCACACCACATACACTCACTCGCACACCACACACTCACTCACACTCTCACACACACACTCTCACACACACTCTTTCACACACGCACACTCACACACACTTACTCACACACACTGACACTCATACACATTCTCACACACATTCTTTCACACGCACACACACACACACACACACTCTCACAGACACTCACACTCACTCACACACACACTCACAACACACACACACACACACACACTGCCTCTCACACAGATGCACACTTATACACACTCTCACACACCACACACACTCACAATCACTCACACACCCACTCTCACACACACTCTCACTCACACTCACACACCACACACACTCACCCTCATACACAACACACACACATTCACATGCACACACACTCTCCTACACCACACACTCACAATCTCACTCACACACACACACACTCTCTTACACACTCTCTCACACACACACATTCACACACTGTCTCTCACTCACACACACTCTCACACACTACACACACTCACTCACACACCACACACACACACACTCTCACACACACTCTATCACACCACACACTCACACTCACACACACTCTCTCACACACACTCTCTCACACACACACACACTCTCACAATGCGGCATTGTCATCAATCTGGTCTTGAAAGTCTCTTGTGTTTTTAGGAGGGAACGGCGGTTCCTCCTGAGAATCTGTCCTTCCTCAGTTCTAACAGTGTATGACCTTGGTCCTACTTCCTCAAGAACTGTAGCTTTCCTGTTCCATGCATCTGGATCCTCAATCCTGACAACATCTTCCCTTGTCAATGGTTTTAGAGTTTTGGATGACTTGTCATAGTATGATTTCTGTTTCAGCTTTAACAGTTGAAGTCTCTGTCTCAGTTCCTCACTTTGCTGTTCTTTTGCACAGCAGGGTAGCGTGGTGCGCAACTTGCGACCCATTAGGAGTTCAGCAGGTGAAGAACCACAGTCTAAAGTTGAGGCTCAGTAGCTCAGCAGGGCGAGATAAGGATCAGACTTGCTTTCTGTCGCTTTCTTCAGTAGCTGCTTGAGAACTTGAACACCTTTCTCTGCCTTACCATTTGACTGAGCATACAAAGGACTGGATGTGATGTGCTGCAAACTGTTGCCACTCCTTACAGTTGAAGCATGGACCATTGTCGCTAACGGCAATCCTGGGAATTTCATGTCTGGCGAAGATGGATTTCACATGCATTATGACACTGCTTGCTGTGGTGCTTGAGAGCAGCGCCATCTCAGGATAGTTAGAATAGTAGTCAATCACTATTAGATATCCTTTACCATTTAAATGAAAAAGGTCCATACCAACCTTTTGCCATGGTGCTGTTGGTATGTCAGCTACTATCATTGGTTCCTTTGCTTGTTTGTTTTGGTGTTTCTGACATGTCTCACATTTGCCTATCATGTTCTCAATGTCCTTATTTATGCCAGGCCAATAAACAGTGTCTCTTGCCCTCCTTTTGCATTTTTCAATTCCGAGGTGTCCCTCATGAATCCTTTTGAGCATGTCTTGACGTAGAGCCTGTGGAATGACTATTCTGTTCTGTTTTAGTAATAGTCCACTTGCAACACTCAATTTTGACCTTATGTGAAAATATTTTGGACAGGAACCTTTTGGCCAACCATGATGAATGTTCTCTATTACTGTTTGTAATACTGTATCTTTTACTGTTTCTTCTGCTATTTGCTTTGATTTTGTGTCTGACACGGGCAGCGCAGCAGTGACCATACTCACATGAACATCCACGTCTTCTTCAGTAGAGCTCACATGACTCATTGTGGGTGCTCAGGATAGTGCATCTGCTAACACTATGTATTTGCCTGGTGTGTAGATCAGTTCAATTCATATCTTTGTAGCTTCATCATGAGTCGTTGAATCCTTGAAGACATCTCATTCAGGTTTTTTTTTATGATGGCAACCAGAGGGCTATGGCCTGTCTCAACTGTGAAGGTGGGAAGTCCATATATGTAGCCATGAAACTTTTCTGGTCCAACTACCAAGCCTAAACATTCCTTTTCAATCTGGGCGTATCGACACTCAGTATCAGTCATAGACCTGGAGGCATAGGCAACAGGCTTCCAATCTTCACCCTCTGCTTGTAGCAAGACCGCACCTAGGCCATCTTTTGATGCATCCATTGACACTTTGATTCTTTTTGTTGGGTCAAAGAAGGTGAGTACAGGTGTGGTTGTCAGCACTGTTTTGAGGTTTATCCACACTTGATCATGTCTTTCTGTCCATGCGAACTCATTTGTTTTATGTAGCAGGTCTCGCAGACAGGCTGTCTTGGCTGACAAGTTAGGAATGAACTTTCCAATGAAGTTTATCATCCCCATGATGCGTAGCACTCCTTTTTTGTCAGTGGGTCGGGGCATGTTGAGTATGGCGTTTACTTTTTCCATATCTGGCTCTATTCCTTTACCAGATAGATTATCTCCTAGGAAAGTGACTTCCTGGACGCCAAACTGACACTTGGATTTGTTGAGCTTCAGTCCATTCCGGCGTATGCTCTGTAGCACTTTAGTCAGTCTCTCATTGTGTTCTTTCAGTGTGGAGCCCCAGATGATGATGTCATCAAAATAGACCCGAACTCCTTCCAGACCTTCAATTATGTGTTCCATCGCTCTATGAAAGATTTCAGATGCAGATATTATCCCGAAAGGCATTCTGAGGAAACAATACCAGCCAAATGGTGTGTTGAAGGTACAGTATTTGGTGCTCTCTTCTTCCAGTTTTAGTTGCCAAAATCCTTGTGAGGCATCGAGCTTTGTGAAGTATCTGGCACCTGACATTCCACTGGGGATTTCTTCTCACTTGGGAACCTGGTAGTGTTCACGTTTTATGTTTGCATTTAGGTCCTTTGGATCCATGCATATTCTTAGATCATTGTTCTTTTTCTTTACGCATACCATGGAGTTAACCCAGTCTGTTGGCTCTTCGACTTTCCTGATGAATCCTAGTGTGGTCATTCTGTCCAGTTCATTCTTGAGCCGGTCACGCAGGGGTGCTCACACACTCTCACACCCTCACACACTCACTCACACTCTCACATGCACTCACACACACTCACACACACACTCACACCACACACACGCTCACTCACACTCACACACTCTCACACACCACACGCACATGTACACAAACACACACCCACACTCTCTCACACACACTCTCTCACTCTCACACACGCACACTCTCACACACCACACACACTCACACACACACTCACTCTCACATACCACACACTTACACTCACATACACACACTCTCTCACACACACTCTCACACACACACACTCTCACACACACTCACACACCACACACACTCACACTCATACACACACACTCTCACACACTCTCTCTCACACACACGCACCCACACTGTCTCTCACACACATGAACTCTCACACACGCTCTCACACACCACACTCTCACCCTCTTACACTCCAGACACATTCACTCACACACCACACACAGTCTCTCACACTCACACACACACTCACACTCCACACACACACTCACTCTCACTACCACATGCTCACACACTCTCACACACTCACTCTAACACACAATCACATACTCTCACACACACCACACATTCTCACACTCACACACACACCCTCACACTCACACACACTCTCTCTCACACACACACTGTCTCTCACACACATGCACACTCACACACACTCTCATACACCACACACACTCACACTCTCACACACCACACATTCTCTCACACTCACACTCACATACACTCACACACTCTCTCACACAACACACACACACACACACCACACACCACACACACTCTCTCACACACCACTCACACTCACACACACTCACTCACACACACTCACTTACACTCACACACTCTCACTCACAAACTCTCACACACACCACACACACTCACACACACACCCTCACACTCACACACATACACTCTCACAATCACGCACACCACACACACTCACACACACACCCTCACACTCACACACACACCCTCACACTCACACACACACACCCTCACATTCCACACACCACTCTCACACGCTCACTCACACACTCACTCTCACACACTCACATATTCACTCTCACACACACACTCACACACCACACTCTCACGCACTTTCACACACACACTCTCTCACACACCACTCACACTCACACACTTACACACACTCACTCTCACACACTCACACACACTCACCCTCACACACTCACTCTCACACACTCACTCTCACACACTCACTCTCACACACACACACTCACACTCTCTCACACACAGACACTCACACTCTCTCACACACACACACTCACACACACACACTCACACACACCACACACACTCACACACCCCCACACTCACAAACACACACCCTCACACTCACACACACACCCTCACACTCACACACACACACCCTCACACTCACACACACACACCCTCACACTCTCACACACACACTCACACTCTCACTCTCACACACACACTCACACTCTCACACACACACACTCACACTCTCTCACACACACACACTCACACACACACACACACTCACTCTCACACACACACTCACACGCTCTCACACACACACACACTCACACACACACGCACTCACACACGCACACACTCACACATACCACAGACTCTCACACACCCTCACACTCACAAACACACACCCTCACACTCACACACACACACCTCACACTCACACACACACACTGTCACACACCACACTCTCACACACACACTCACTCTCACGCATTCACTTTCACACACACTCTCACACACACATTCTCTCACACAACGCTCACACTCACACACACTCACTCTCACTCACACACTCTCACTGACACACACTCATACACTCTCACACACTCACACTCACACACACTCATGCACTCTCACACACTCACACACTCACACACCACACTCTCATACACTCACACACACACACTCACACACACACTCTCATACACTCACACAACACTCACACTCACACACACTCACTCTCACTCACACACTCACACACACACTCACTCACAAACTCACTCTCATACACTCACACACACACACTCACACACACACTCTCATACACTCACACACACACATTCTCTCACACAACACTCACACTCACACACACTCACTCTCACTCACACACTCACTCTCACTCACACACACACACACACACACTCACTCACACACACACACTCACTCACTGACTCACACTCACTCACACTCACTCACACACACAATCACACACTCTCACACACACACACACACAGTATCCTTTGTGAAGCTGCAGAAGAAACAGTGGGCCTCCTGTATTTTATTTAAAAGTTCTTGGCCTTACAGGTAATCTGTTCCAGGACAAAAGCATGGGCAGGCAGACAGTCTGGAGTTTATTCTGCCAAGCTAGTGACAGTATCCTGCCTCTGGTGGTTTCAATCTCTGTTTGTTGTCGCATTCCCAGCCTGCGGGAACAATAATTACATGGCTGTAGATTTTTAATGAACTAAAAAAAGTCAGACTCTGTCCTCACGTGTTACTGAGAGCTCCCACTGTGACTATTTAGAAATCAGTCATGAGCAAGAAGTTTCCAGTGCGAGTGTAGCTTTATGAGATGGCAGTGTAGAAAATGCAGCCTCTGTCTATACCATTTATTCCAAGGATTTCATATAATGGATGAGCTGAAAATTGACTGTGAGGCACAGAACAAAAGGTGAAACGCACAGATCCTCCAAAGCTTCCTGATTCGTAGCAAACTTCAAAGTTAATTGGTAACGTATCGGGAAAAAACCTGACAGAACAACCAAGATCGGCCAATTCTAAAAGAGACCACATTGGAAATGATGTGATATAAAACCCGCTCACTGGTTACGCTGCAGTAAAGCTACTAACCATCTGGCACACAGGGATATGTCTGGTAAAAGTCCCATTTATTAATAAAAAAAAGCAATGGAAATAAATCATAGTTTTATGTGGATAACAGCAAAACGTGTTAAAAATTAAATCAAACAAAAGGACCACATCCTGGGATTGCGCCACGATCAGGGAAGGCTCAGTCTAGGATAGCAACTACCGCGCGGGATAGCAGCTAATGAATGCTTGAAGGATTTATGTAATGTTTTCTCTGCCTATTGCCTTAATGTAGCTGCTAACCCACTTATTTTAACTGGGTTAACACGCGCGTTAAAATAGCAGGTAGAGGAATGTCGCACAAAGGTTTTAAGCATTGAGTCATTAACACCGACAATCCTTTTTACTTTAGGCCTCAGATTCCCAGAATTTTATTGTAAAACCATTTATAGATTACATTACAATAATACATCGCTTCGTCAGTGCGAGAAAGAAAGGCCATTGTAAACTCTGCCACTTACTGAAATACATTTCATTCAGGTAATTTATAATGAGGGACAAAGGACTGCAAATCCAAACAGTGACAGATGAGAATTTTCTGTTTTTAATTCATTCAGGTAGTTTATTTTTGAAATACATTTTGGAACGTGCTACCTGAAAGGGTGGTGGAAGCAGATTCAATAATAACTTTCAAAAGGGAATTGGATAAATACTTGGAAAGTGCACATTTGCAGGGCTAGTGGGAGGAAGTGGGACTAATTGGAGAACTCTTTCAGAGAGCCGACACAGGCACGACGGGCTGAATGGCCTCCTTCTGTGCTGTATGATTCTATGATTGTATGAAACCATGAGTGTCAGAATTCAGGAGCCATCCATACTCAGCTGGAACCATGCAAAGCCTATATTGGGTTTGATGCAGGACACCATTTGTGAAACTGGGGAGTGATTTGAAACCCTACAAACTGTCCTTCTCCAATGCCTACACTTGACCCGCCCACAGGGAGGTATGAGATAATGGCATGGGTCGATGCCAGTGCTTCATAGGAACATAGGAACAGGAACAGGCCATTTGGCCCCTCGAGTCTGTTCCACCATTTAATTAGATCATAGCTGATCTGCATCATAACTCCAGCTACCCGCCATGGTTCCGTAACCCTTAATACCCTTGCCTAACAAACATCTTTCAATCTCAGTTATGAAATTTTTAATTGCCCCCCAGCCTCAACAGCTTTTTGAGGGAGGGAGTTCCTGATTTCCACCACCCTTTTTGTGAAGAAGTGCCTCCTGACATCACCCCTGAATGGCCTGGCTCTAATTTTAAGGTTATGTCGCGTTGTTCCGAACTTCCCCCCACCAGACAAAACCGTTTCTCTCTATCTACCCTATCGAATCCTTTAATCATCTTAAACACCTCGGTTAGATTCAGGAAATACTCCCTTTTATTCCCTTGGGAAAGTTTGAAAGTCTAGGGGCTAGATTTTCAGTTGCTTGCGCCAGCAGTTAGCGCCTTAAGAGAAGTGATTTTCGGGCGCTATGCGTGTAGCGTCCGGGCGCAGCGCAGTTTGCGCCCCGCCCCAAATTAAGTTGCCCGTTAGCGCCGGCGCAAAGTTTAGCGGCCGCTCGGATGCGCGCGCAGAAAATGACGTCACATCCTCGTGCAACGCCCTTTGGCCGCCCCGAATACAAACTTCAGTCGGACCGCCCGATTGTGCGGCTGGCGTCCAGAGCGTTTGTAAAATGGAACGCAACACACCCTGGGGAGCGCAAATTAAAGGGCCCTCCTCCTGCACTATAATGGAAGGAACCAGTGTGTTGTGAATGGTGTATTTATGTTTCCGGCCACCACCACCACCACCTCCTCCTCCTCCTCCTCCTCCTCCTCCTCCTCTTCTTCTTCGTCTTTTCCCCCCCAGACTCTGCCTTTGCAAAAAACACATGCACCCTTCCCCTTTAAGAGCTCACTGGCACCAGAGTGTCTGCCGTGCGCTGCGCCCGAGCTCGGGCGCAGCGCTCTGCACCGCCGGCTTAGCGCCTAAAGATAGTAGTGGAACGCCTCTTTTAGCGCTCCACCAACCTCTTAGGGCGAAGCCACTGAATTTCCGGCAACGGGGCGCTACTTTGGGGCGGGCGCTAACTTCGGGCGGGCGCTAAGGTTAGCGCCCCAAAACTGTCTATACTGAAAATCTAGCCCATGATCCTTCATCGCACCATGTGCAGCATCAATGCATCAATGAATTGCTTCACCTGGTATGTGAAAATTGAACAGTTTTCTGCAGTTATGTTACGAAGGATATTGAAAGTAGGACTTCATAACACTGTGTTTTGCTCACTCCCATTACTTGCTGTTCAAAGAAAATTTCAAGGTTACAAGTCATAAGAACATAAGAACATAAGAAATAGGAGCAGGAGTAGGCCAATCGTTCCCCTCGAGCCTGCTCCGCCATTCAATAAGATCATGGCTGATCTGATCCTAACCGCCAACCTACTATCACAGAACCATCTCCTGAATCTAACAGAATTAGACACACGAAATAGGAGCAGGATCAGCCTACATGGCCCCTGGCCCTGCTCCGCTACCCACAGGGCCATGATCGATCCGAAACTAGACTCATGTCCAAATTCCTGCCCGCTCCCCGTAACCCTTAATTCCCTTTACTTCTAGGAAACTGTCTATTTCTGTTTTAAATGTATGTAATAATGTAGCTTCTACAGCTTTTTGGGCAGCATATTCCATGGACCTACCACCCTCTGAGTGAAGTAGTTCATCCTCATCTCAGTTTTGAAAGAGCAGCCCCTTATTCTAAGACTATGCCCCCTAGTTCGAGTTTCACCCATCATCGGGAACATCCTCCCCGCATCCACCCGATCCAACCTGTGGTGTATGTAACCTGTTCCACCTTAAGGGAACTTAAGCCTGTTCCACCTTAAGAGATGTACTACTTTCTCTGGCTGCTGTATACGTAATACCGGTGGTGACCACACCGGTATATAAGCACTGTGTAGTAACATTGTATTCAGTATAGTCCCTACCTCCAACCAGTAAAGACCTGTTGAATTTACTCTTGTAGTCTGTGTAGTAATTATCACTATAACACACAGACTTAACAGTGGCGACGAGTCCGATTCTTACCCTGCGGCAGTGATTTCCACGGCGGCTTCGTCCACAGACAGGACATCGAAGAGAGGTTTCCACCCTCATCACCCTACTGGAAGACACGTCGAGCGGCAGGCATCGAGAAACCGGAGTGCGGAAGACATCCTGACCTCGAAGCCTCCATCAGCGACTGTCAGCTTTCTTCTTTCTACCTCGGTGGTGGGTAAGCCGGGCAGCGACGCGACAGAAAGTCAACCGCGTTGGCTGTACAGCCGGGGCTGGGAAGACGGAGGAATAAGGGCGGTGAGATCGATCGCGACCGGAGATAAGGGCCGGGCCGCTTTCGAGCGAGAGGCGCAGCGCGGGGACATCGATCGCGACCGGAGATAAGGGCCGCATTCGGGCTAAAAGGCGCAGCGTCTGGGGAAACTGAAGGTGCGAGAGCCGCGGTGAAGCGGAGACAGCGTCGGGGGAAACCGCCATTTTGTGGGCGGAGGACGACGACAAGAGCGGGAAGCTGCCATCTTGGATAACATAAAAATACAATAAATTGCAACGATGCCTAAACATGGGAACATTAATACCTTTGATAGTGACATCGAAGATTGGGCCATGTATGTAGAACGCATACAAATTTATTGTAAGGCAAATAAAATTCCTGATGCAGATAAAGCACTAACATTATTAAATTTAATGGGTGCGAAGACATACGGGCAATTGAAACACCTGTTATCACCAGATGAACTGGCGGATAAGACGTTCGATGAGATTGTTACTGTCCTGAAAAATCATCTAAACCCCACGCCGCTGATGCTAGCGGAATGATTTAAATTTTACAACAGAAGGCAGCTGCAGAATGAAAGCAATGCTGAATATTTGATGGAATTACGTAAGCTAGCAAACTATTGTCAGTTTGGAACGGGACTGACAGAGGCACTACGAGATAAATTTGTGTGTGGTTTATTTAAACAGGATACACAAAAGCGACTGCTCGAGGAGAATGAGCTGACGCTTGAGAAGGCGGTCACTATGGCAGCAGCACACGAAGCCGCAGCGAGAGGCACGGCAGTAATGCAGCTATGGTCACCGGAACTCGGTACAAACAAATTGGGTTTGAGTTCTGTCAAATGTTATCGTTGTGGAAAGACAACGCACGATCAGAACCAGTGTTGGTTTAAAAACCAAGAATGCAGAACGTGTGGCAGGCTTTGCCACATAGCTAAAGTATGCCGGTCAGGAAAGAAGACCAGCAACAAAAAGTCACCGCAAGGAAAATACGCAAAGGTACACAAGGTGACAAAGAACAGTTTGACCGAACAGAAGTCAGATTCAGACGCTAGCAGTAATGAACTGGATAGCTTAAGAGTACACAACGTTGGTAAGGATGCAGATCTCCAGACAATTTGGGTCACTCTTCAGATAGCAGGAGTCCAAGTAAAAATGGAATTGGACACTGGATCGGCATTGACGGTCATGAATAAGAAAGATTACAGAAGGTTATTCCAACATATTCCCCTACAGGATACGGAGATTATATTGAAAACATACACGGGGCAAAGAGTGTACCCCATCGGAAAAATAGAGGTAGAAGTGGTCCACAAGGGCGAAGAAAGCCAAGTAATGGACTTATATGTGCTACCTGAAGGAGGTCCACCACTACTAGGACGGGAGTGGATTAGGAAAATGAATATGGACTGGCACTCCTTGAAGGCACTAACGGTAGATTCCGGGGAAACAGATGTCAAACCTAAATGATTGTCCAGAATATTGGATGATGCTAAAGAGGTGTTCCAGCAGGGACTGGGAACACTGAGAGGAATTACGGCAAACATCAAGATTGATGAACATGCACAACCAAAATTTTTTAAAGCCAGACCGGTACCCTATGCAATACGACCTACTGTTGAAGCGGAACTGGAAGCACTAGAACGTTCAGGTGTACTGTCTAAGGTAGATTGGAGTGAGTGGGCTACGCCCATTGTTCCCGTTATGAAACGTCCTGCGAGCAACAAGCCAGGAGATCCAGGGAAGATTCGCATCTGTGGAGATTTCAAAATCACCGTTAATCCGGTGCTTCACACGGTGCAGTATCCGCTTCCACGGATTGAGGATATTTTCGCTTCATTGTCTGGCAGGAAACACTTCACCAAGATAGACCTGGCGCAGGCGTACTTGCAGATGGAGGTTGAGGAAGAGTCACGCCAATACCTCACGATCAACATGCATCGAGGGTTGTACCGGTACAATAGGCTGGTTTTTGGAGTGGCATCGGCTCCAGCAATTTGGCAGAGGGCCATGGAGCAGGTATTACAGGGAATTCCAGGCACACAATGTTACCTGGACGATATTCTGATCACAGGTGATGGTGATGAACAACATCTCGCAAACTTGGAACTGGTGCTCAACAGACTGAAAGAGTATGGACTTAGAGTAAATCGGCAGAAATGTGAGTTCTTCCAGAAGCGGATCTCGTACTGTGGCCATGTCATTGACCGGGAGGGGCTTCATAAGTCTCCTGACAAGATTGAGGCAGTTGTAAAGGCTCCCGCTCCGGAGAATGTCTCTCAGTTGAGGTCGTTTCTAGGATTAATTAACTATTACCATAAATTTCTGCCAAATTTATCCACGGTACTGCACCCGTTAAACGCTCTTTTACAGAAAGGGGTACCATGGGAATGGGGCGAAAACTGTAAGAAGGCATTTCGCAAAAGCAAAGAATTGATCACCTCAGAGGAAGTGTTGGCTCACTTCAACCCGACACTGCCTATTCGGTTGGCTTGTGATGCTTCTCCATATGGTATTGGGGCAGTACTCTCACACAAGTTGCCAAATGGCACGGAAAGGCCAGTCGCGTTTGCATCCAGATCATTGACCTCCGCTGAGCGCAACTACGCACAGATCGATAGGGAGGCTCTTAGCCTTGTATGGGGAGTGAAGAAGTTTAATCATTACCTGCAGGGCCAAAAATTCACACTTCTGACAGACCATCAACCGTTGGTATCCATTTTTAACCCTAAGAAGGGTGTTTCGGTGATGACAGCGCAGCGTCTCCAGAAATGGTCTCTTTTCCTAGGGGCACATCAATATCAAATAGAATTCAAAGGTACGAAACAGCATGGCAATGCTGATGGGCTGTCGCGCCTGCCACTACCTGAAGAAGAAGACACGACGAAAGTTGACCCTGTTGAGTTATTTCATTCGACCGTCATCGAGTGTTTACCAGTCACCAATGCAAGTATTGAAAGAGAAACCAGGAACGACCCGACACTGTCCAGAGTCTACGAGGTGACAGTGAAAGGATGGCCAACACGGGGTGATCCTCTGTTACCGGCATTTTCGGCAAGGCGAGACCAGCTGTCCGTCTGCCATGGTACCTTGATGTACGGGACAAGAGTGATTATTCCTCCCAAGTTAAGGGAAAGAGTTTTAAACGAACTGCATGAAGGTCATCTGGGGGGAGTTAAAATGAAAAGTCTTGCTAGGGCTTATGTATGGTGGCCGGGTATTGACCAACAGATTGAGGAGTTAACGAAAAGCTGCGCTGGGTGCCAAAAAGTGCAAAATGCACCTCCGATAGCACCGCTACACCCATGGGAATGGCCTTCAGCCCCATGGCAATGCGTACACATTGACTTTGCTGGTCCATTCATGGACTCCATGTTCCTAATCGCGGTGGACGCACATTCCAAATGGCCAGAAGTCATCAAGATGAATACCACTACTTCAGAAAAGACAATTGCGGTGCTAAGAACAATATTCGCAAGGAACGGATTGCCAGAACAGATCTGTTCGGACAACGGACCACAGTTTGTATCGGAAGAATTCCGACAATTCTTAAAGAAGAATGGAGTAAAACATTATACCTCTGCCCATATCATCTGGCGACAAACGGGTTGGCTGAAAGATTTGTTCAGACATTCAAAAAGGCAATTAAGGCCATGAACGATGATCAGATTCCGCTGCAGCACAACGTCGACAAGTTCCTGATGTCATATCGAAACGCCGATCATGCAGTGACTAACCAAAGTCCTGCCATGATGTTTTATAACAGGAGGTTGCGGTCCAAGTTGGACTTGTTAAAACCAAATGTGCGGAGGGAAGTGGAAAACAAACAGTTTCGGCATATTAACAACAAGACCACTCGAACTTTCGACGTAGGACAACCAGTGTTGGCAAGGGGCTATGGAAACGAAAAATGGCAGTCCGGAACAATTCGGGCCAGACAAGGACCTCTGATGTACACAGTAGATATTGGTCATAATGTGATAAGGCGTCATGCGGATCAACTGGTAGAGTCGAGAGCAAGGGTCGAACCCATGGTTGTGACAGAGACAACTGTGGAAGACGTTAATGAACCTGAAGCATCTACCTCGGCAGGGAATGTACTTGATGATGATGATACCCAATACATTGGAAACCAAATAGAGGAGGCACCTCAACAACAAGAATCAGAGACTGCTGAAGAGCGTTATCCAAGCCACATCAGAAAGCCTCCTGAGAGACTGAACCTTTGAACTGTTATACCTGAAGTTATATATATGTATATGTAGGGGGTTTCTCTTGCTCTTTCTGGTCTCCTGCCAGGCTTCGTGCAATAATTACCCTTGAGTGGTTCGACCCACTCCCCCTACGGTTCTAGACCTTGGACTTAGGTGCAGAGAACAATAGTGCAGAGAAAGAACTCAATAGACCAGGTTGAATAGCACAAAATGGATGCTTTTATTTTAAACAGTTTGAAGCATTACAAAATACATGTCATAGGCACAGATTAAAGTTACTACAATCATGCACAAATTTATGAACTTGACTCTATGGAAATGGGGAACACACGGCACATCGTAAAAGGGGAAACACATTACGATTTCCCTTAACTCCCTCCCCTATACCTAAACTAAGTTTCGACCTGGGGAACTTGGGATCATGCTCACCACTCTCGAAATCGCAAGAAAGGGGGGGTTCGCAGCCTTTTTGGCACCGCTTTCCGTCGTCACGTGGATTTGGAAACTTCTGGCGCAGTCGATATTCTCTCTTCCCTCGAGGCGGTGGGGTAGACCCAGCCTCGATGAGCGCTCGTTAAGGTTGAGATCCACTAGGTCGATTTGGGTTCATGGAGATGCAGGCTATGCACTTGGGAGAATCTTGTGGCCTAGATCGCCAGTCCTCCAGAGGGTTTCTTCTCCGTCGGCCTGGGTCGTCGATGATCTCCCGACCCCAGTACCCAGGCCACCCTCGTCGTCTTCTCGTCGTGGCCGAGCCTTGTTTGGCTGAACACCGACCACGTTGTCCTTTTACCGAAACCGTCCGTCTTTAAAAAGACAAAAACGTTTTCATCGATCTGCCGAAGTGGAAGAGGCGCCGATCCGGGCACCGTCCGCCCTTCGTTCGTTCCTCGTAGAAGAAAGTTCTTGAAGAAATGGAAGCCTGAAGTCGCCCAACAAGAAGCCGTGGCAGTGAAGAAGAAGTTGTTCAAGTAACCCGGAGTCCGAAGTAACTTAGATGGACTTTCAATCCATAGTTATATTCTTTTGGGACAGTCTTATCTCCCGCCAAATCATAGTCCTGTCTTTGTATTAATTTTGGCGGGCAGAACTCTCTGCAGGGGCGCTTTGTCTTGTAACGGAGCCGGTGATAACTTAAACTGGCCTTCCTGGCTGATAATGTCTTTCAATGTCTTTTGCATTGTCACCGTGGCTCGGTTCGCATATTGATCGGTCCGGACATTTTCCTTGATGGCTGCTAAACGGTTTTTCCTTTGTACGATAAATGGGTATAAGTGTTTTTACATTGTCCGCCCATATCTTGATGGGCCCCATCCTGTACTTATAATCCATTGAATATGTATGCTGTTGCTCTGAGTTTCGGTTCCCAGAGACTGGCTTTCGTGGGCTCACTGTCTTCAATCCACAAGCCTGTCTGGCTTGCAGTAACAGAAATAAAATGGTTCATAAACTGATCACGGGGCCTGGCGGCCATTTTGTATGCCCTTTTATCAAAGGTTTTTCTGTGCAAGCTTACTTTGGTCAATAAACAGTCTTATTTTATCCAGTTTTCTTGCGTGATTTTTGCTGAAAATTGCGAATCTTACAGGCCCCCCTGTGATACTGATAGCTTGCTTAAAGTATCAATAATCCTTGATGAGCAAATTTTCCCTGATTCTCCACATCCAAACATTCCTGGCACTTAACTATCTATGCCCCTCACGACACATGCAGTTCCCATTTCCGGAGAAAATGAAAATTACCTCATGCACATTTGGAATCATAGACAGCAAAATTTAAACTATAACACCTTCACCTGTCAGATGGGCAGGGGTTGATACCCTTTTGCGCCATCTGCATGCATCTTTTATTAATCCAAAAAACTTAATAACAACTAATAACATAACAATACTTATTTCCTTATAACCCAAAACAATCAAAAAAAAAAAAATTTTAAATGGAGGGACGCTTAATCTTATACTAGCAGCTTAGAGTGGGGTATCTGCTTCCCCCATCCGCACATAGCGTTCTCTCCATTCTCCTGTGTTCTCGTGCCTCTGGAGGCGTTTGCCTCTTTTGCAATGCACGAAGAGCAAAAATATCACAATCAAAACCTGACATACTACTAGGATATGGGATGCTATTCTAATCCAGGCGGGGACCTCTATGTTGGTGAACAAGTCCCACCATGGTGGGATGGTTATGTCCAATATGTCTTTTCCTATCTCTAAAGTCTTCTGCTCCAGTGTATAGAAATGTTTCTGCGAAACTATAACGGCTTTTAAAACCTTGGTGAGGTGTTCGGGAAGAGGGGGAATGACATAACCAAAATGCGCGACAAATCGTTGTAAGTCTGTGAAATTCTCTTTGATAGTGATGTGTACGGTGGAGGGCGCAGGAATGGGAACAATTCGTTGTTGTGCCACTTGAACCTCGGCCCTGGGTTTGAAACAGAAACTGGTATCACCGACCGAACACCACTCGTGTTGTCCATATCGGTACTGAGGCGCTGCAGTGGTGACGCAGTATGTCCCACCCCCGATATATGCTACCTGTGGGGGCACATGGTCCTCTGCCATTGCCTCCATGGTGCAATTCACCGGCTTCGCGCTAGCGGTTCTGAACCCGCACTGTGGTTTCAAAAAGGCATTCAAGTGCTGGGGACACAGGATGATGTGTGCTCCCCGGCTCCGACATCCCGAGAGGTCGGTGCCTGTCATCGTACGCTCCCATCTGATGACGTAAGGCGGGACCACTGCGTAATGAATGTGTGCGCCCCCCTGAATGACTCCATTGTTCTCTACTCTGTATACCGGGGCGGGCTTTGCTGCGGGACCCAACACCGGCATTCTTACTACTATTCCCATAATAGTGTGATTCGAATGTCCGCAGTCCACTGGAACTGGGTATGCTTCTGCGGCTAGTCTGAGCTGGCACGGGCTTAATGCATTCTCAAAAGGGTGGAGCGCTTGCAAGTGCTTGTTGCTGATCCAGGACGGGACCAAACCCTGTTTTAAATCCTCAAGATTATTGCGGCCCTCGCCCAATGACCACGCCCCGTACAGCACACAGGCCTCGTTTTGCGCAGCTTGATCGGACGCATTCCGATCCTCCTTAATGAGTGCATTTACCGTTCTCGCGTGTTTCTCCAGCTCAGCAATTATGTCCTTAAAGTGTAGTGTCATGGCCTGGTCCTCATGCAACTCAGAACCCACGACCTTGTTTTCGTCTGTCAATATGTTCCTTAACTGGGCTTTTAAACCGTTGATCTGTGTCTGCAGCTCCACGTTATCTAGAGCGTTGACAACAGATGTCCCGGTATTAAAAGCAGTGAATATGTCATTTACAGTACCCCTTCTTTGCCTCCCGACTCGATCCAAAACTTCTGGCGGTGTGGTGTATAATTTGTCTCTGTCGATGTCGGCAAAGTCAAATTCGTAAAATTGTCTAAACATACTGGTTAACAGGACCTGGTATAATTGTTCCGTTTCTTTGGGACACCACTCCGGCAATCTTACCTCAGTGAGATTTAAAATCACTGAGGCCACCGCGTAGTGTACCCCTTGGTACAGCACCTGACCGGTGGGTACCAATACTAAACCGTTCCCGGGTCCCTTGGTGGTGGTTGGGCACCCTCCTTTCTGGGCTAGTGCTACTGGAGGCGTGGGCAGGGGCTTGCGTGGGCGGGTGATGAGTTCAGTGGCGTTCACCGGAATAGGGGAGTATGGGGCTCCGCACGCTCGAGTGCTAACATCCCATCTCATCCCCTTCCCTTCATCCTGCCACTGCCTCTGGAAGAAGATGGACACGCCCTTGGGGCAGACGCGTCTCGAACCCCACATACAGACATATATTCCCTCATCCGGTTCCCACCATTTGTCCCAACACACACGTAATTGTCCGTGAGTTCCCGTAATAGTCCGATGGGTATTATTACCCATTCGCTCCCACTCGACCGTAGAGTTTCTCATGTCCTTTCCCAGCTTTCGTAGCCACCACCATCGCCTTGGTGGTACTTTCCCATTGCACACCAGACAAATCCTCTTTCCCACGGTGACGCTGACTCTGGGCGCTAGGATCCTCACTCGAGGGCACGTTAATGAAGTCTCTTGGTAGGCAAAACCGAAATTGCTGGAATATTCCGTAGAATTCGTTCCCAGCCAACCTGGCCATCTCCCTTGGTGGAAGTAGGTGGCGGTTTCCTCTACCTCTCGCTCCCCCATCCCATCCGTTGCGATGGGGGCCGTGTCTCCGGAGCACCCGAAAATGATGACGTCCTTGGTGCGGCCTCGGTAGGCCCACCCGCACCCGATCGCCATGAACGCGACGACAATCCTTTCCATCGTATCCCAGGTTTCTGTAACCAACAAAATGATGTAGCCGGGCTCCCGATAGGTGCTGGCCTAAATTAATTGGACGCGCGGGTTCCTGGACCCCGCTCCCTAACAAACACACATACCGGGCAGACTTCAAAATTGTACTCTTAACACCATATACTTTACATTCCTTAAACTATGACCATAATTACCTATCTTAACCTATGTACAGCGCCGCCCTCCGTGGGGCGGCTTTCCGAATCCCTGTGAGGTCTGTCGTGTGCCACACCCTGCGGTGGGGCTGCATTGATCTTTGGCCTTGATCCCCCGCAGCCTGTCGCTGCTGAACGGGGATCATGTCTTCCTGGGGCTGCTTTAAACCGTGGTTGGGGAGGATGGGGAGAATCTGGCCAAAATTTTCTGGGCTGGGGCGCTCGAGCCGACCTACGAGGGGCTGCTTTGGGTTGGGCTCCCGGGGCCGATGGACCTGGGGTCGTGACTGTTACCGTTACAGCCTGTGGTTCCTCCACAGCTGCCAGCTCCAGCTCCCCTCCCTCAGGCTCCGCCCCCCCGGGGTCGGGATCTGTGGCTTCCGACTCCACCTCACCTGTCCCTACAGGTAACGAGTCTCCACCCCCACTCCCTACCTCCCCCAAGCTTGAGTCGAGGGCGGGACTGCCGTCCTCTGACTCTTCCTCCTCCGTGATTGGGTCTAAAGCGAGGTTGAGCTGTGTGGTAAACCACTGTTATAGTTATCACTGTATATTGTTCTCACTGTTCTCACTGTCACATCACTACACGAGGTCGCCTCTTGTCGCACTGTTATACCTGGGCTGACCACCTCCGACTCCGCCCATTACCTGCCCAGGTATAAAGGTAGCTGACTGGCTAGTATTCCTCCCTGTTGGATCGGATCACCCACGAGGGTGGGCTCTGTTATTTAGCCAATAAAATTGATATGCCTATCAATTAGTCCAATAAAAGGCGACGAGTTAAGAACGTAACTGAAGGTTTTTATTGGCTAAATAACAGAGCCCACCCTCGTGGGTGATCCGATCCAACAGGGAGGAATACTAGCCAGTCAGCTACCTTTATACCTGGGCAGGTAATGGGCGGAGTCGGAGGTGGTCAGCCCAGGTATAACAGTGCGACAAGAGGCGACCTCGTGTAGTGATGTGACAGTGAGAACAGTGAGAACAATATACAGTGATTTCAGGACTCTTCGCCTTGTTCGGGTTCCCGAACTATATACATAGTGACCGGGGCGCCTCCTTCATGAGCGAGGAACTCCGTCAGTTCCTATTGGAGAGGGGTATTGCAGCAAGCAGGACCACCAGCTACAACCCCCGAGGGAACGGCCAGGTGGAAAGAGAGAACGCGACGGTATGGAAGGCCACCCTCTTAGCCTTAAAGTCTAAGGGCCTCCCAACCTCCCGCTGGCAAGAGGTCCTCCCGATTGCGCTGCACTCCATCCGGTCACTACTTTGCACTGCCATTAACACCACCCCCCATGCTCGAATGTTTGTCTTCCCCAGGAAGTCGACTACGGGAACCACCCTACCAACCTGGCTGACCTCTCCGGGACCCGTCTTGCTGCGAAAGCACGTGAGGGCCCATAAAACGGACCCCCTGGTCGAGAAGGTGAACCTCCTGCACGCCAACCCCCAGTACGCCTATGTGGCTTACCCAGACGGACGGGAGGACACTGTCTCCTTACGAGACCTCGCACCCTCACCCCCCCCTCCCAACCCCCCGAGTCCAGCCGAGGTAGACGGCATGCCGGAACCCCACGAGCCTTTGCCGACTACGCAGACACCAGCTTTAACACCGGATAATGTAACACCGCCGCTGCGACGATCGGAGAGGCTAACGAAGCCTCCGGACAGACTGACATACCAGAGCTGGTAATACACTTCACCCCGCCGGACTCTAATCTAAACAAGGGGTGAATGTGGTAAACCACTGTTATAGTTATCACTGTATATTGTTCTCACTGTTCTCACTGTCACATCACTACACGAGGTCGCCTCTTGTCGCACTGTTATACCTGGGCTGACCACCTCCGACTCCGCCCATTACCTGCCCAGGTATAAAGGTAGCTGACTGGCTAGTATTCCTCCCTGTTGGATCGGATCACCCACGAGGGTGGGCTCTGTTATTTAGCCAATAAAAACCTTCAGTTACGTTCTTAACTCGTCGCCTTTTATTGGACTAATTGATAGGCATATCAAGCTGTTCGGGCTCTCCCCTGCCTAAATCCCATTCAAAAGATGAGACCTCCCACTCCAATGGGATGGCCTCTCCCTTCACGCAGGCTACTGCTCCAGCCTGTGTGGTCTGTGACTCTGTTACAGGCTGAGGATCTTTGTTCTCAGACCTGGTCCCCTTTGGTGGCCCTTGTGTACCCGGTTTAAACAGTTTACACTGGTTGATGTGAAACCATTTGGTACGTCGGGGCGTCTTCACTGCATAAACCATGGGGCTGGCTTTGTCTACAATGCTGTATGGCCCCATGTACAGTGGTTCAAAACTCCCTACCCTGGCGTAGTTTCGGACCATGACCTGGTCCCCGACTACCCACTCTTGTTGTTTCCGAGGTTCCAACAACAGTTTATTTCCCTGGTGCTGTCTTCCCATGTTCCCAGCCGCCTGCCCATAAATCTGTCTCAGGCGCTCCAAGAGGGTTTGGGCGAATTTGTCCCGTTTCACCTCTCGGAGCTGGCCCTCAGTGAGCACCGGGGCTAGCACATGGGTGGGTGTTCGCATGATCCTTCCAGTCATTAACTCGTGCGGGGAATACCCCGTGCTTTTGGACTGGCTGGCTCGGATCCCCATGAGGACTAAAGGCAGGACCTCCGCCCATTTCTGGGGCGAGCCCATTATCTCTTTCCTCAGCTTTTCCTTGAGGGTCCGATTCATACGCTCAACAATCCCGGATGACTGGGGATTGTATGCTACGTGCCACTTTCCCTCAATGCCCAAGAGCCTGAGGGCGTTCTGCATTACTTGACCGGTGAACTGACTCCCTTGGTCGGACTCTACAAAACGGGGGAGTCCCCACCGTGAGAACACTTCCCGAATCAAGATCTTAGCAGTACCCAGTGCCGTAGCTGTTCTGCACGGGAAGGCTTCTACCCATTTGGTGAACACATCTACCAGGACAAGGCAGTACTTATAGCCTCCCTGGGCGGCGGGCAGGGGCCCTATGTAGTCGACCTGAATCGACTGCCATGGTCCCTCTACCCTCCTGATGTGCCCCATGGGCACCTTCCTTTTGTGGGGGTCTGGGTTGTTAGCAGCACACACAAGACAGCTTGCGCAGAACTCGCGGACATCGTCCCGAAGTCCCGGCCACCATCCCGCCTGCTCCACCCGTTGCCAGGTGACCTCAGGTCCGGGGTGTCCCGCTCCTGGACCCTCGTGGGCCAATTGCAGGAATTCCCTTCGGTGCTGCTGCGGCACAACCCACTGCTCCTTTCGGAACAGCATACCTTCTTTGACTGTGAGGGCTGCCGTACTGTACGGACCTTCTACCTGTTTGCCCTCTGTGATGGCTTTTAGGGCTGTTTTTAGGGCGGGATCCAGGGTTTGGACGGTCTTTAGGTCTGGGGGCGGTGTCACCCCTGTGTTCCCGGGAATTCCCTCCCTGCCTTGGATCGCCGCCACGGGTCCGGGTTCGTATGGGTCCCAGAGAATGCCGTTGCGGGCACCCTCCCTGGCTAGCGCATCCGCCTGCTGGTTGCCCTGACTGCGGGGTTCTGTAATGGAGTGAGCCTTCACCTTATGGATGAACACCTCTCCTTTCTCCCCCACAGCTGCTAGGATCTTCTCCAGCAAGGGCTTAACTGTTAAAGGCCGCCCGTCCGCGGAGGTGTACCCACGTCGGGACCAGATGGCGAGGTACTCTGTACACGAATTGCACGTGAACATGCTGTCTGAGCAAATCGTGTATGGGGTTGGGAAAATCTCGGGGTGGGTAACCACGTACGCCACCGCGGACAGTTCAGCCTGCTGCGCGCTCATAGTGCTGGGGAGCTTAATTGCCAGGGCAATGTTTGCCGCAGGGTCATAAACTCCACACCCTGTGAGTCGCTTGCCGTCAGCTACAGTGCTAGAACCGTCTACGTAGATCTCGCGGCCCGTGGGATGTATCCCGGCCCGTAAACCTATGTTAACTTCCCATACCCCTTCTACGGAACATTGATGGGCTGTCCCGGGATATGCCATATTGGCTGCGAGCCTTGGCGCGCAGAGGCCTTTAACTTTGAGATCCATCTGGGAAAGGAGGAGGGTCCAGCGCGCAATCCGAGCGCTGCTTACGGTCCCATCCTTAATCCTCCCGTCCAGAAGCATCTTCGTGGGGGTGTGATGGGTGAGGAGCGTAATGGGAGAGGTCCCTGTGAAGATCACTGATCTGTTCACAGCCCAATGCGTGGCCAGGAGATGCCGTTCGCAATTGGAGAAACTCCTCTCCACATCCGTGAGCACCCTGGAGGAATAAACTACTGGTCTTAGCTTGCCGTGCCGCTCTTGGAGCAGTACTGCGCTCAGGCTGTCCCCACTAGCGGCTACCTCCAGAAAGAACTCCTCTCCCCCATCTATGGCCCCTAGGGCTGGCGCGGTCTGCAGATCTCTTTTCAACTTCTCGAATGCTGCCTGGCACCCCTCGTCCCAAGACCACTCGACTCCCTTGTGTAAGAGTCGAAGTAGCGGGGCCGCTGTGGCAGCATAGTCCTCGATGAAATCTCTGCAGTACCCGGTCAATCCCAAAAAGGACCTTACACCCGTTACTGTGTTGGGAATCGGCAGATCTTGTATAGATTCCCGTCTGGCCTTATCTATGGCTCTTTCCCCAGCGCGGATGGCCAGACCCAGGAATTTAACTTCCTGCTGGCCGATCTGGGCTTTCTTTGGGTTTACTTTGAAACCCTTCCTTTCTAACAGTTCCAACAATTCGGCTAACAGTGGGCCGTGCTGCTCCCTTGTATCTGTGAACAGGAGTAAGTCGTCCACATACTGCACTATCTGGTTGGGCTGGCTGAACTCTTTCAAACTCCCCGCCATGCACTGATGGAAAATGCTGGGGCTGTTGTGAAAACCCTGTGGTAAGCAGTTCCAGGTGTACTGTTGCCCTTTGAAAGTAAAGGCAAACTTGTACTGGTCCTCCCGCCGCAGCGGAATGGACCAAAAACCGTTCGAGATGTCCAGCACCGTGAATGTGGTCGCCGATGCTGGAATACTCCCTATTAAGTCTGCAACTGCTGCTACCGTGGGCGCGCAGGCTGGGATATTACTATTGAGGACTCTATAGTCCACCGTGGCTCTCCACGAATTGTCCGGTTTCTTTACCGGCCATAATGGGGAGTTCACATGGGTGGCTATCGTCCTCAATACGCCCTGCTGTACCAATGAAGATATTGCTGTCTCCATGTCGGGTTCTGCCTCCTTGGGGAAATTATACTGCTTTTGGGGTCGGATCATGGGGTCCCCGTCTACGCTGACTTCGAACCCAGTGACTCTCCCGCAGTCGTGCTTGTGGGTGGCGAACGCGGTCAGATTTTCTGACACACGCGCCTGCAAGTCCGTTGGGACGTTTGTTATCATGAGCTCGAGATCGTAACCTCCTGACGGCTTCATAGTGCACAGGGCCCCCTTTTCTTCCTTCCCCGGGATTACGACTACCTTACCTAAACCGCCCTCGGCTCCCCAGAGACAGTGATTTCTCAGGTCCACGAGGATCCCGTGTTCCACCAAGAAATCAGCCCCGAGGATGCCTTTCCCCCCCCCCTCTTTCCACTTCAATAGGATGCACGTCCATGTGGTGTGGAGCGCTCCCAACTGAATGGAGAGCGGGAGGGAGTGCGCGCCAGCCTGTGCTCTACCTGTGAAACCCGCTACTAAATATGGAGACTGGGCGGACAGAGGTGAGGCAAAAGGTTTGTCCGTGTGGATCACGGTACACGAAGCTCCCGTATCCAACAGGTAACTACCCCTTTGTTTCTCCACCTCCATCTCCACCACAGGTCTTCTCCAAGCGTCATAGCGGAGCGGACACAAGTAGATGGGCTGCGCGGGCGTCAGTCATTTAGGTGTTTCGGCTGGGGTCTCGGGGGCGATAGGGCTGTTAGCAACCGTTACCTTCCCCTGCCAGGTCATCAGAGACCGCATAGTCTCCAAGACTGACTCGATCGCAGCGGGGTCCACAACCGCACCACCCCCTTTATTCGGGGCAGAGGCTACGGTTGGGTTCTGGACTGGTGTTGGGGCAGCGGCCTGCACTTGTGGTTGTGCTGGTGTTGGGTAAACTCTCGGGCCGTTGGCGACTCGGGCTTGGGCTTGATCTTGGGCTGCGGCGAACGCTCTCTCCCTCTTATCCTTCCAAGGATTCCTACAGTCCTTGCGCCAATGACCCTCCTTCCCACACCCGTAACAACTGCTATTTGCTTGGGGATGGCGATTTCCCTCCTGACGCCATTCCTTTTTAGCAGAGGCTGCGGGTCTCACCTCATGCACCTTTCCTTTCACAACAGGCGTTTTCTTGCCCTTGTTGTTTCTATAACTGATCGTGAGCTGATCTAGTACTACTTCCTCCGTGGAGCGGGCGTTAGTGGGGTCAAACCATGCTTTGGCCTGTTCCTTCACTACTGGCAGTCAACCTGCTACCAGGCACCGAAGCCAGTGAGCCCTTTGTTCGCCATCCAGCCCGGCCCGGGCCGGCCCGCCCGGGCAGCTGCGCCGATACACTGGCCACAACCTGTCGGCGAAAACCCGTGGGGGTTCTCCCTCTAGCTGCACTGTCTTTTCTAAACGGAGGAACGGAGTTCCGTCCCCCTCTCCCATGATCTCCAGAATCTCATCCCGTAGCAACTCATAGTCCCTGTGCCCTCTCTTGCTCTCGTCAGGGAGACACTGGAGGAGCGAACTGTCCAGGGAGAACAGCAGCATTTTAGACTGTTCAACCCCGTCGCAGTCATTGACTGCTGCGGTCTGCTCCACGTCCCTGAAATGCACGGAGGGATCTCCTGACTCGGAGAGTTTTGGGATGTGACTTATCATCTCTCTTAGCTGTCGTGCGCTATGAGGCATTATGATCTGACTCTCAAGGGGTCCGTCATCGCCATTTTCTTCATTTGGACCGATCCTCCGGTGTCTCGTTGGACACATTGGCGCCGACCCCGACTCTACTGTCTGGGGTTGCTCTACCTCAGGGCTCTCTTCCTCTACCGTCTCCGTCTCCTGTCCCGGAGTCCAAGACTCCTCATAGGCAGGAGGCGCAGAAGGTTCGGGGGTTGGTACCCCAACTGCCTCTTGTGGAATCGGTCTTTTGGATTCCTTGGCTAGCAACAGCTGACTCGCTGGTGGATTTATGAGACACACCAACCCGTTTGCCTTCACTAGGGGCTTTCTCAGGTCCTCTAGCTCCCGGCGGCAAGTGCTGTGGTCGGTGTTCTCAGATCTATCCTCCATGGCCATCTTATATGCTGCCCTGGCTCCCAGGAGCTTTTCCTCTTGGGCATCTACTTGTTTGGCTAGACGGGAACACCTCTCTCTCATTCTACCTTCACTGGCCTTGGCCTCAACGACCTGACATTTTAAATATTCTACCCGGGTTTCGTGGCAGCGAATTACAGAGCGGCGTTCCTGGTTCAGCACGTCAAGCGATTCAATCAGTTTTTGACCTCCCGCAACCTTTTCCTCTACGCCTTTAAGCAAGCCGTTGATCTGGACTGTCTGTGCTGCAACTACTTGGTCCAAAAGCTGGACTTGCTTCTTGTAGCACATCAGCCAGACCGCCTTTTCTACAGATTTCTTATGCTCTCTACCCGCTGTCCACTTGATGGCTGCGTCTAGCGGGCGCCTATCCCTTAGTAGATCAGATATCCATTGTTTTGTGAGGTTGACTTTTCCGAAAACATAATCTGCTATTCTTTCATCCATCACATTTCGTTTATTCAGATCTTGATCTAACACACTACTTTCCTGCTGCCAAGGTCCTGCCGCGGTCGCCATTTCTGTAGGGGGTTTATCTTGCTCTTTCTGGTCTCCTGCCAGGCTTCGTGCAATAATTACCCTTGAGTGGTTCGACCCACTCCCCCTACGGTTCTAGACCTTGGACTTAGGTGCAGAGAACAATAGTGCAGAGAAAGAACTCAATAGACCAGGTTGAATAGCACGAAATGGATGCTTTTATTTTAAACAGTTTGAAGCATTACAAAATACATGTCATAGGCACAGATTAAAGTTACTACAATCATGCACAAATTTATGAACTTGACTCTATGGAAATGGGGAACACACGGCACATCGTAAAAGGGGAAACACATTACGATTTCCCTTAACTCCCTCCCCTATACCTAAACTAAGTTTCGACCTGGGGAACTTGGGATCATGCTCACCACTCTCGAAATCGCGAGAAAGGGGGGGTTCGCAGCCTTTTTGGCACCGCTTTCCGTCGTCACGTGGATTTGGAAACTTCTGGCGCAGTCGATATTCTCTCCTCCCTCGAGGCGGTGGGGTAGACCCAGCCTCGATGAGCGCTCGTTAAGGTTGAGATCCACTAGGTCGATTTGGGTTCATGGAGCAGACCCAGATGCAGGCTATGCACTTGGGAGAATCTTGTGGCCTAGATCGCCAGTCCTCCAGAGGGTTTCTTCTCCGTCGGCCTGGGTCGTCGATGATCTCCCGACCCCAGTACCCGGGCCACCCTCGTCGTCTTCTTGTCGTGGCCGAGCCTTGTTTGGCTGAACACCGACCACGTTGTCCTTTTACCGAAACCGTCCGTCTTTAAAAAGACGAAAACGTTTTCATCGATCTGCCGAAGTGGAAGAGGCGCCGATCCGGGCACCGTCCGCCCTTCGTTCGTTCCTCGTAGAAGAAAGTTCTTGAAGAAATGGAAGCCTGAAGTCGCCCAACAAGAAGCCGTGGCAGTGAAGAAGAAGTTGTTCAAGTAACCCGGAGTCCGAAGTAACTTAGATGGACTTTCAATCCATAGTTATACTCTTTTGGGACAGTCTTATCTCCCACCAAATCATAGTCCTGTCTTTGTATTAATTTTGGCGGGCAGAACTCTCTGCAGGGGCGCTTTGTCTTGTAACGGAGCCGGTGATAACTTAAACTGGCCTTCCTGGCCGATAATGTCTTTCAATGTCTTTTGCATTGTCACCGTGGCTCGGTTCGCATATTGATCGGTCCGGACGTTTTCCTTGATGGCTGCTAAACGGTTTTTCCTTTGTACGATAAATGGGTATAAGTGTTTTTACATTGTCCGCCCATATCTTGATGGGCCCCATCCTGTACTTATAATCCATTGAATATGTATGCTGTTGCTCTGAGTTTCGGTTCCCAGAGACTGGCTTTCGTGGGCTCACTGTCTTCAATCCACAAGCCTGTCTGGCTTGCAGTAACAGAAATAAAATGGTTCATAAACTGATCACGGGGCCTGGCGGCCATTTTGTATGCCCTTTTATCAAAGGTTTTTCTGTGCAAGCTTACTTTGGTCAATAAACAGTCTTATTTTATCCAGTTTTCTTGCGTGATTTTTGCTGAAAATTGCGAATCTTACATATATATGTTATTATGTTATGTTAAATGGGGATATGACTGTTAAGCTAAAAAGGGAGGATTGTGGTGTATGTAACCTGTTCCACCTTAAGAGAACTTAAGCCTGTTCCACCTTAAGAGATGTACTACTTTCTCTGGCTGCTGTATACGTAATACCGGTGGTGACCACACCGGTATATAAGCACTGTGTAGTAATATTGTATTCAGTATAGTCCCTACCTCCAACCAGTAAAGACCTGTTGAATTTACTCTTGTAGTCTGTGTAGTAATTATCACTATAACACACAGACTTAACACAACCCCTTCACAATCTTATATGTTTCAATAAGATCGCCTCTCATTCTTCTGAACTCCAATGAGTAGAGTCCCAATCTACTGAACCTCTCCTCATATGTCCATCCCCTCATCCCCGGGATTAACCGAGTGAACCTTCTTTGTACTGACTCGAGAGCAAGTATGTCTTTTCTTAAGTATGGACACCAAAACTGTATGCAGTATTCCAGGTGCGGTCTCACCAATACCTTGTACAACTGAAGCAATACCTCCCTATTTTTATATTCTATCCCCCTAGCAATGAAAGCCAACATTCCATTGGCCTTCTTAATCGCTTGCTGCACCTGCATACTAACCTTCTGAGTTTCGTGCACCAGGACCCCCAGATCCCTTTGTACTTCAGTACTTTCAAGTTTCTTGCCATTAAGATAATAACTTGCTCTACGATTTTTCCTGCCAAAGTGCAACCTCACACTTTCCAGTATTGTATTCCATCTGCCAAATCTCTGCCCACTTACTTAGCCTGTCTATGTCCCCTTGCAGGTTTTTTATGTCCTCCTCACTCACTACTTTCCCTCCCATCTTAGTATCATCTGCAAACTTTGATATGTTACACTCGGTCCCCTCCTCCAAATCGTTAATATAGATTGTAAAGAGTTGGGGACCCAGCACTGACCCCTGCGGAACACCACTAGTTACTGATTGCCAGTCTGAGAATGAACCATTTATCCCAACTCTCTGCCTTCTGTTAGATAGCCAATCCTCTATCCATGCCAGAATATTACCCCCAATCCCGTGATTTTTTATCTTAAGCAATAATCTTTTGTGTGGCACCTTGTCAAATGCCTTTTGGAAGTTTAAATACACTACGTCCACTGTTTCCCCTTTATCTACCCTATATGTTACTTCCTCAAAGAACTCCAGCAAATTTGTCAAACATGACTTCCCCTTCATAAAACCATGCTGACTTTGTCCTATTAAATTATGATTATCCAAATGTCCTGTTACTGCCTCCTTAATAATGGACTCCAACATTTTACCTACCACAGATGTTAGGCTAACCGGTCTATAGTTTCCAGCCTTCTGTCTACTGCCCTTTTTAAATAAGGGTGTTACATTAGCAGTTTTCCAGTCTGCCAGGATCTTTGCTGAGTCCAGGGAGTTTTGGAAAATTATTACCAATGCATCCACAATCCCTACCGCCACTTCCCTCAAGACCCTAGGATGCAAGCCATCAGGTCCAGGTGATTTATCCGCCTTGAGTCCCATTATTTTACCGAGTACAACTTCCTTAGTGATTTTGATCGTGTTTAGCTCCTCCCCCCCTATAGCCCCCTGTTTGTCCAGTGTTGGGATATTCTTAGTGTCCTCTACTGTAAAGACTGATACAAAATATTCATTCAGTGTTTTTGCCATCTCCATATTTCCCACCATTAATTTCCTGGCCTCATCCTCTAAGGGACCAACATTTACTTTAGCCACCCTTTTTCTTTTTATATAACTATAAAAACTCTTACTATCTGTTTTTATATTTTTTGCTAATTTACTTTCATAATCTATCTTCCCTTTCTTAATCAATCTTTTTGTTATTTTTTCTGTCTTTTAAAGTTTTCCCAATCCTCTATCCTCCCACTAGATTTGGCTACCTTATATGCCCTTGTTTTTAGTCGAATACTATCCTTAATTTCTTTACCTAGCCATGGGTGGCTGTCTTTTCTTTTACACCCTTTTCTTCTCAGTGGAATATATATTTTTTGGAAGTTGTAAAATAACTCCTTAAATGTACACCACTGATCATGTATCGTCTTACCCTTTAATCTATTTTCCCAATCCACTCTACTCAATTCCGCTCTCATACCTTCATAGTCTCCTTTATTCAAGCTTAGCACGCTTGTTTGAGATCCAACCTTCTCACCCTCTAATTGAATATGGAATTCAACCATGTTATCGTCACTCATTCCAAGGGGATCCTTTACTAGGACATTTTTAATTAATCCTGTCTCGTTACACAGGACCAGATCTAAGGTTGCCTGCCCCCTGGTCGGTTCAGTTACATACTGCTCAAGAAACCCATCCCTAATACACTCAATGAACTCATCCTCAAGGCAGCCCTGCCCAATTTGATTTGTCCAATTAATATGATAGTTAAGATCCCCCATAATTATAGATGTTCCCTTATTGCAAACTAAGTGAATTTCAGTTCATGATACCATCCAGTAGAGGTAACTAAGGTAGGGCCAAAGCATTACATTAAAATGCAACGCAAATCCGAGGATTTTCTAAATAGTGAGAAACTGGGAACTGTGGAGGAGCAGAGAGATTTGGATGTCCATGTACACAAATGACTAAAAGCCAGTGGACAGGTACAAACAACAGTGACAAAGGCCAGTGGAATGTTGGCCTTTAACTCATGGGGGTGGGATACAAATGGGAGAGAGTGATGCTTGAGTTGTATGGACCCCATTTGGAGCACTGCGTTCAGTAATGGGCACCACACCTCAGGAAGGATATATTGGCCCTGGAGGGAGGTGGTGGGCAGATTCACCAGAGTTTTATATAATATAATGTATAGATTGGGCCCAGCTGATTCAGGTGCTGGTGAGTTTGAGTAATTACAGCTGTCTTATCACAGAATCACAGAAACCCCACAGTGCAGGTAGAGGCCATTTCGGCCCATCGAGCCTGCACCGACACATATCCCACCCGATCCCCGTAACCCCTACACCAACACATATCCCACCCTATCCCCGTAACCCCACGTATTTAATCCCCCTAACACTAAGGGTCAATTTATCATAGCCAATCAACCTAACTCGCACATCTTTGGACTATCTTCCACAAAGGCCCATTTCTCATCCTTTTCTTGGTGCAGTGGATCGCGCTTACATCTAGTTTGAGGGTTTAACATCCTATAGCAGGGAGTTGATTAATGCAATTGTATAAATTCCTTTGCTGCTGTTTTAGTACTATCACTCAATGCTCTTCATGGGATGTGGCGAGCAGAGTCCAGCTGCCATGTTTTGCCTACAGTCACTTCAGAAGTCGTCCAGACTCTGCACCGAGCGACTTCTCATCCTCGGTGATTTCAAGCTCCATCTCAATTCATCATGCTCTCTCTCCTCTGAGTTCACTCGCCTCCTAGCCTCTCTTAATCTCTTCCCCCATGTAAACTCCTCAACCCATATTCACGGCCAACCCCTTGACCTTACCATCTCTTGTGGCCTCGCTACTCCCATTGTGTGAAACGCAGATAAGGCCAACAGGCATTTCTGCGGCCACAGATGTGACTCCAGAATGGTACGTTGCCTCCCTGGTGCCAGGATCAAGGATGTCACTGAGCGGCTGCAGGGTATTCTGAGGGGGGAGGGTGAACAGCCAGAGGTCGTGGTCCATATTGGTACCAATGACATAGGCAGACAGAGGGATGAGGTCCTGCAGGTAGAGTTTAGGGAGCTAGTGTAATGATCAGTAACATGTCATTCTAGAATGGTACACTAGGTGGAGCTGTATGTATATAAGAGTGGGGCTACCCACAATGCACTGGGCTACCTACAAGGCAGTAGTCAAGATGGATGCTGTATAGAAGTCCACATGGCTGAATAAAGTGACTAGCTTAAGCTAGATGTTCATAATGAAAACGTCTAGTTATTTATGAACATAACAGCTAGGAGAGAGATTAAAAAGCAGTGCCACGTGCTAGTGAGTACAGAAACAGGAGGATAGAGCAGATGAATGTGTGGCTGGAGAGACGGTGCAGGAGGGAGGGGCAAGTGAGTATAGAAACAGGAGAATAGAGCAGATGAATGTGTGGCTGGAGAGACGGTGCAGGAGGGAGGGGCTAGTGAATACAGAAACAGGAGGATAGAGCAGATGAATGCGTGGCTGGAGAGATGGTGCAGGAGGGAGGGGCAAGTGAGTATAGAAACAGGAGAATAGAGCAGATGAATGTGTGGCTGGAGAGACGGTGCAGGAGGGAGGGGCTAGTGAGTACAGAAACAGGAGGATAGAGCAGATAAATGTGTGGCTGGAGAGATGGTGCAGGAGGGAGGGGCTAGTGAGTATAGAAACAGGAGAATAGAGCAGATAAATGTGTGGCTGGAGAGATGGTGCAGGAGGGAGGGGCTAGTGAATACAGAAACAGGAGAATAGAGCAGATGAATGTGTGGCTGGAGAGACGGTGCAGGAGGGAGGGGCTAGTGAGTACAGAAACAGGAGGATGGAACAGATAAATGTGTGGCTGGAGAGACGGTGCAGGAGGGAGGGGCTAGTGAGTACAGAAACAGGAGGATGGAACAGATAAATGTGTGGCTGGAGAGACGGTGCAGGAGGGAGGGGCTAGTGAGTACAGAAACAGGAGGATAGAGCAGATGAATGCGTGGCTGGAGAGACGGTGCAGGAGGGAGGGGCTAGTGAATACAGAAACAGGAGGATAGAGCAGATAAATGTGTGGCTGGAGAGATGGTGCAGGAGGGAGGGGCTAGTGAATACAGAAACAGGAGGATAGAGCAGATGAATGTGTGGCTGGAGAGATGGTGCAGGAGGGAGGGGCTAGTGAGTATAGAAACAGGAGAATAGAGCAGATAAATGTGTGGCTGGAGAGATGGTGCAGGAGGGAGGGGCTAGTGAATACAGAAACAGGAGAATAGAGCAGATGAATGTGTGGCTGGAGAGACGGTGCAGGAGGGAGGGGCTAGTGAGTACAGAAACAGGAGGATAGAGCAGATAAATGTGTGGCTGGAGAGATGGTGCAGGAGGGAGGGGCAAGTGAATACAGAAACAGGAGGATAGAGCAGATGAATGTGTGGCTGGAGAGATGGTGCAGGAGGGAGGGGCAAGTGAGTATAGAAACAGGAGGATAGAGCAGATAAATGTGTGGCTGGAGAGATGGTGCAGGAGGGAGGGTTTTAGGGGGAAAAATTCAGTATTGCCCCATTTGGGGCGCGATTATCGGCCGTGTGCAAAGTTTAGCGCCTGGCGCTAATTATCACCTCCGACTGCAAACTTGGCTTTTATCGCCCCTGGAGTTGATTGGAGCGCTAAATCAGGCGCTACCCACCTGTCTTAAGGCGCTAACTCAGAGCACGGGCGCAGCACAGGTGCTGTCAGTTAGCAATGGAACACAGACACACTGGCACCAGACAGTTCTTAAAGGGGAGGGTCGATCTTGCTCTCCAGCCACACCCTGCTCATTGGAGCCTTGAATCTCGGCCTGGAGAGACCTGTGCCTAAATCTTGCAGCCAAGGACTATGGAGAGGGCCAGGGAGCGAGCTCCGTGCTTCAGCAAGCGGGCCTTGGAGGCTCTGGTTGGCGCGGTGGAGCGCAGAAGATCTATACTTTTCCGAGAGTGGCAGGATGCCTTTGCCGTGCGATTACAGAAGTGTGTGGAGGGAGGTGGCTCAGAGCGCCTCCTCCAGGAGCACGGTGCCCAGGACCCATATACAATGCAGAATAAAGTTCAACAACCTCATTCGGGTTGTCAGGGTGAGTGGCTTTTTTTCAATACCTCTCCATCCCTCCATCTCAACCTTACTCTGTGACCAGAGGGTCTTAAAACCCCAATGCCCAACACTCATCCAACACCTATGGCCCTCTCATGAAACACACATGCACATTCCACACTTTGCATACAGTAAGGGCTATTCACCTATGGGAGGTACATTAGGCAAGACCATGGCTGTATATTTACTCAGACGCCGTCCTTTTTCTTGCAGGCTAAGCTATTTCATAATAGGAGATAGCAGCAACAGACGGGTGGAGGGCGGCCTCAGCTGCAATCCCTCAGCGATTTTGAGGCGCGCGTCCACATGATTGTGGCAAGCCAGGTGATTGGTCTGGTTGCCACTGGAGAGGCTGACCCCGTTCTGGACAGCAATGGTAAGGTCATCACCTTTTTGTCCTCTCTCCTTCCACATGACCCTCACAACACCAGCCTTTGACACTTTCAATCCAACTTACTAAGTCGCTGCACTCATTCCTCCCTTACCGCCAACCTGACCTCACGCTAAAGCCACTCTTGTACCTCCCTGCTTTCAGATGGTGATTCACCAGCTGAGGAGACGGGCCCTCAAGCTGCCAGTGGGAGTGAAGCTGCAGGCGAGGAGGAAGATGAAGCCGGAGCCTCAGCGCCACCATCTCCCGAGGAAGCCCATGCCCACACTGGGAACACACCTTCCCTGGAGGGGAGCAGGGGGGGAAGGGTCTGATGAGGGTGAAGCTCCAGGACCCAGCGGGCTGCAGCAATGCGAGGGCCTTCTCCCCAGGGGGAGAGTAGGCCAGTGAGTCCTGCTGTACTGGACACAGAGGAGAATTGGCTCATCGCTGTAATGAACACCCAGGCGGTGGACATGCACACTCAGCTCATGAGTGCAGTAGGAAGGGTGCCCAAATGCATTGAATCACTGGCAAGGAGTGTGGAGCACTTCGCTGTAGCACAGGCAGATGCCACACAAATGTTTAGTACTGCAATTCAGTCATTGGCTGCCATGACCCCATCTCAGACTGCTCTCATGCAGACTCAGATTGAGGCCACGCAAGCATTGACTGCTGCCATCGTCACTGGTTCAGACACATTTCCCCGTGGCTCTCACCGCGCCGCAGCAGGCCAGCAATCTGTGCTCCATCAGATTGCTCCGGATGCTGAAGTGGTGCCCCGTGGGAGTGCCAGTGTGTCGGTCGAGCAGGGAGTTGCTATCCTCTCTCAAGATGACAGCATTCCTGCTGCCACCACTGTCACTTCTCCACTGCACTTGTCACCGCCTGTAGGACAGACTGCTGCTGCCCATGCAGAGCTGGTGCAGTCTGCAGCCGGGCCCTTCAGGCCCAGAGCTGGTTGAGGCTGTCCTTCAAGGGCATCTGCAGTCTCAGGTTCTGACAATCAGCAGCCTTCCAGCAGCCTTGCTGCAGCCACTGGGGCCCCATTACGGAGGAGCTGTAGGGTGGGAAGGGGGGAAGTGCGCAAGGGAAGGAGATCACCCTCAAAGGGCAAAAAGTAGGAGGTGTGACAAAATGTTGGTCATTTTTTTATTAAAGGCCGAGGTTTGTGGTCAAACTTTTGTTTAGTGTTTTGGACATTATCTCCAGGTTGTGAGAACCAGTTATGTTAATGACTTTTTTTGTGTTTCTTTCTATTAGTTTGTCATGAGGAAATGACAAACACGGAGTTTGTAAAATAAATAAGTTTTGTATTCAAAATGCACATGTTTAGTCTTTGCAATCATTGCTGCCTTGGCCGGCTTAGGGGTTGCGGATTGGTTTCATTCATGTTGTTCTCACTGGCAGAAGCCATTTCATCAGCAGGGGCCTAGAAACGGCTTGCTATCAGCCGTTGATGGACGGCCCTTCTGGTTTCTACATTGTGGGCCTCCCTCCTGCCTTGGTGCTGCTGATGCTCATCTTCCTCCTCTTCCTCCTCCTCTTCCTCCTCCTCCTCTGGTGGTGCTCCAAGGCCTGGTGGCATTGTCTGGGTCCTGAGGATTGCTAGGTTATGTAGCACACAACTATGAAGAGGGAGACTCACTCAGGCGAGTACTGCAGGGCTCTTCCAGAATGGTCCAGACAGCGGAACCGTTGCTTGAGCACGCCGATTGTGTGCTCAACGATGTTCCTGGTAGCGAGATGGCTCTCGTTGTACCGCAGCTCAGCAGGGGTGTTGGGCGTACGGAGCGGTGTCATCAGCCAGGTGCACAGTGGATATCCCTTGTCCCCGAGAAGCTAACCACCTGGGTGATGCGGTGCCTGGAAAAGTTCTGCCACAGTAGTCTGGCGCAGGATGTATGCATCGTGGCTGCTGCCAGGATAACAGACATTGACAGCGACTATCAGCTGTCTGTGGTCACAGACCAACTGCACGTTTAAGGAATGGAATCCCTTTCGGTTGCGGGAATCCTCGGCATTTTCATGCGGAGCAGGCAAAGCCACCGGTGTGCAGTCAATGGCGCCCTGCACTGTTAGATCCGTGATTCTTTAAATAGGATGTTTCCCCAAGAACTACACGGATGCTGTAACTTAACAATCAACAGGTGTTTACTGGAGTAGAGTAGTCTCAAGACTGAAGTACAGAAGCCTGCTCCGGCTTTATATACAGGTGTGGTCACTGCCGGTACTACAGTATACAGGAGCTGTAAAACAGTTCTCTCTTAAAGGTACATACACAACAATTCCTCCGCTTTTAGATTAACAGCACCATAAACCATGAGACTGGGAAATTAATGGTGGGAAACATGGAGATGGCAAAAACGCTGAACAATTATTTTGTATCAGTCTTTACGGTAGAGGGCACTAAGAATATCCCAACACTGGACAAACAGGGGGCCCTAGGGGGGGAGGAGCGAAATACGATTAAAATCACTAAGGAAGTGGTACTTGGTAAAATAATGGGACTCAAGGCGGATAAATCCCCTGGACCTGATGGCTTGCATCCTAGGGTCTTGAGGGAAGTGGCAGTAGGGATTGTGGATGCATTGGTAATAATTTTCCAAAACTTCCTGGACTCAGCAAAGGTCCTGGCAGATTGGAAAACTGCTAATGTAACAACCTTATTTAAAAAGGGTAGTAGGCAGAAGGCTGGAAACTATAGACCTGTTAGCCTAACATCTGTGGTTGATAAAATGTTAGAGTCCATTATTAAGGAGACAGTAACGGGACATTTGGATAAACATAATTTAATAGGACAAACTCAGCATGTTTTCATGAAGGGGAAGTCATGTTTGACAAATTTGCTTGAGTTTTTTGAGGAAGTAACATACAGGGTGGGTAAAGGGGAACCAGTGGATGTAGTGTATTTAGACTTCCAAAAGGCATTTGACAAGGTGCCACACAAAAGACTATTGCTCAAGATAAAAAATCACGGGATTGGGGGTAATATTCTGGCGTGGGTGAAGGATTGGCTCTCTAACAGAAAGCAGAGAGTTGGGATAAATGGTTTGTTCTCAGACTGGCAACCAGTAACTCGTGGTGTTCCGCAGGGGTCAGTGCTGGGTCCCCAACTCTTTACAATCTATATTAATGATTTGGAGGAGGGGACCGAGTGTAACATATCAAAGTTTGCAGATGATACAAAGATGGGATGGAAAGTAGTGAGTAAGGAGGACATAAAAAACCTGCAAAGGGACATAGACAGGCTAAGTAAGTGGGCAGATATTTGGCAGATAGAATACAATACTGGAAAATGTGAGGTTATGCACTTTGGCAGGAAAAATCATAGAGCAAGTTATTATCTTAATGGTAGGAAACTGGAAAGTACTGTAGTACAAAGGGATCTGGGGGTCCTGGTGCACGAAACTCAAAAAGTTAGTATGCAGGTGCAGCAAGTGATCAAGAAGGCCAATGGAATGTTGGCTTTCATTGCTAGGGGGATAGAATATAAAAACAGGTAGGTATTGCAGCAGTTGTACAAGGTATTGGTGAGACCGCACCTGGAATACTGCATACGGTTTTGGTGTTCATACTTAAGAATAGACATACTTGCTCTCGAGTCAGTACAAAGAAGGTTCTCTCGGTTAATCCCGGGGATGAGGGGGTGGTCATATGAGGAGAGGTTGAGTAGATTGGGACTCTACTCATTGGAGTTCAGAAGAATGAGAGGCGATCTTATTGAAACATATAAGATTGTGAAGGGGCTTGATCGGGTGGATGCGGTGAGGATGTTCCCAATGATGGGTGAAACTAGAACTAGGGGGCATAATCTTAGAATAAGGGGCTGCTCTTTCAAAACTGAGATGAGGAGAAACTTCTTCACTCAGAGGGTGGTAGGTTTGTGGAATTTGCTGCCCCAGAAAGCTGTGGAAGCTACATCATTAAATAAATTTAAAACAGAAATAGATAGTTTCCTAGAAGTAAAGGGAATTAAGGGTTACGGGGAGCGGGCAGGAAATTGGACATGAGTCTAGGTTTGGAATGGTCATGGCCCTGTGGGTAGTGGAGTGGGCCCAGGGGCCGTGTAGCCTGGTTCTGTTCCCACTGTGTTCTAATTCTGTATTAGATTTCAGGAGATGGTGTTATTCCTGTTCCTGGCTGGGGTGGAGATTGCCTTTACAGAAAGTAAGTACTGTAGAAACTATAGGGACAGAGTGATCTCCTGGACGAGTTTCGATCGCCTCGATGGGTCGGAGAGGAATTTCCCAGATTTTTTTCTCCCAAATTGGCCATTGGGTCTTCTATCTGGTTTTTCGCCTCTCCCGGGAGATCACATGGGCTCGGGTGGATGGAGAGTGATAGAAGATTTGAGGTTAGGATCAGATCAGCCATGATCTTATTGAATGGTGGAGCCGGCTCGAGGGGCCGATTGGCCTACTCCTGCTCCTATTTCTTATGTTCTTATGTTCTTATTCATTTAACAATTAACATTTTTAACATGCAACATTAACTGAAAATAGTCCATTTATAGATTCAGTCTTTGGGGCGGCTTCCTGATCCTTTCGGCATAGTGCCTTTCCTGAGGTTCTTGTTCTTGGTGCGGAGGCGATTCTGGCCCCCTTTTGTTGGTTAGTTCATCGGTTTCCACTGCTACTGGTTCGGAGGTATGTTGGGTTCATCCCCAGGTACTCGAGACATGGGGTTGACTCGTTCCTGTGACGCTATGCTCTAATTGACGTGGCATCTCACAATGTTCTCCCCGACATCCACTGTGTGCATTAATGGCCCCTGCCTTGTGCATAGCATTCCGGGTTGCCATTTCTCTGTTCGGTAGTCACGGGCCAAGACTGGTTGTTCTACATTGAAGCTCCTTGTCGGCTTCTCATTGATGTGCTGGAATTGTTTATCCTCAACATTTCTTCGCACATTGGGTCTGAGCAAATCCAGACGAGATCTCAACCTTCGGTTAAAGAACATCATGGCCGGGGTCTGGTTGGTAACTGCATGTGTCGCATTTCTGTAGGCTAATAGGAAATTGTCCACCTTATGCTGTAGTGGAATTTCATCGTCGCACATGGCCTTTATCGTCTTTTTAAAGGTTTGTACGAACCTTTCAGCCAATCCATTTGTGGCTGGATGATACGGGGCGGATGTGTAATGCCTTACCCCATTCCTTCTCATAAATTTTTGAAACTCTTCGGACACAAACTGTGGTCCAATATCAGAGCAAATCTGCCCTGGCAAGCCGTTCCTGGCAAATATGGTCCGTAGGACTGCAATCGTTTTCTCTGTAGTGGTTGAGGACATTTTTATCACCTCAGGCCATTTCGAGTGAGCATCCACTGCTATTAAGAACATTGAGTCCATGAATGGACCAGCAAAATCAATATGCACCCGTTGCCATGGAGAGGAGGGCCACTCCCATGGGTGTAGAGGGGCATGTGGTGGTGCATTTTGGATCTTCATGCATCCTGAGCAGCTCTTGGTTAGGTCCTCGATTTGTTGATCGATCCCCGGCCACCACACATAAGCCCTAGCAAGGCTTTTCATTTTCACCCCTGCCAGATGACCTTCATGAAGCTCATTTAGCACTCTCTCCCTTAACTTGGGTGGAATCACCACTCGGGATCCACACATCACTGTCCCTTGGCATACTGACAGCTGTTCTTTTCTGGATGAGAATGCTAGCAACAGTGAGTCGCCATGTGTTGGCCATCCCCTCACTGTCAAATAATATACCTGAGACAGTGTCGGATCATTGCGGGTCTCCTTCTCTATATCCGCGTTCATTACTGGCAATCGTTCAATTATTGACGAATAAAATATCTCGATAGGGCCCACTGCTGGTGCTTCCTCCACAGTAGGCAGTGGCAGGCGTGATAGCCCATCAGCGTTTCCATGCTGTTTCGTGCCTTTATATTCGATTTCATATTGATTCGCCCCTAGAAACAGGGACCATCTTTGTAACCGTTATGCAGTCATCACTGTAACGCCCTTCTTAGGATTAAAGATGGAGATAAATGGTTGGTGGTCAGTCAGCAAGGTGAACTTCTGCCCATGCAGATAGTCGTTGAATTTTTTTACTCCCCATACTAGGCTGAGGGCCTCCCTGTCAATCTGGGCATAGTTGCACTCGGCTGAGGTTAGTGACCGAGACGCAAAGGCTACTGGCCTCTCCAACCCATCTGGGAATTTGTGCGACAGCACCGCTCCAATACCATAGGGTGATGCATCACATGCCAAACGAATTGGTAGTGCTGGGTTGAAATGGGCCAACACCTCTTTTGATGTGATCAATTCTTTACACTTCTGGAAAGCTCGACTACGTTCGTCATTCCACTTCCATGGCACCCCTGTTTGCAGCAGGGTGTTCAGTGGGTGTAATACCGTGGACAAATTTGGTAAGAACTTATGGTAGTAGTTTACCAGCCTGAGGAACGACCTCAGTTGTGACACATTTTCCGGTGCTGGAGCCTTGACTACTGCCTCAATCTTTTCAGGGGACTTATGTAACCCCTCTTCATCGATGACGTGGCCACAATACGAGATCTGCTTCTGGAAAAACTTGCACTTGTGGCGATTAGCTCGTAGCCCATACTCCTTTATTCTGGTGAGCACCTTCTCCAAGTTGGCGAGGTGATCACTGTCATTTTCGCCCGTGACCAGGATGTCGTCCAAATAACACTTGGTCCCTGGAATCCCTTGCAGGACTTGATCCATCGCCCTTTTCCAAATAGCCGGAGCCGATGTTACCTCGAACACCAGCTGGTTGTATTGATAGAGACCTTTATGAGTGTTGATCGTGAGGTATTGTTTCGAGGCTTCTTCTACCTCCATTTGCAAGTACGCCTGGGCTAGATCAATTTTGGTGAAGCGTTTACCTCCAGATAGCGAGGTGAAAATATCCTCAATTCGTGGAAGCGGATATTGTACCGTGTGAAGGACTGGGTTCACTGTCACCTTAAAATCCCCACAGATGCGGACTTTCTTTGGTTCCCCAGGCATATTACTCAACGGCCTCTTCATTACAGGAATGATGGGTGTAGCCCACTCGCTCCAGTCTACTTTGGACAGTACTCCTGAACGTTCCAACCCTTCCAGCTCTGCTTCGATGGCTGGTCTGATCGCATAAGGCACTGGTCTGGCCTTAAGAAACTTTGGGCTTGCATTTTCCTCTATTTTAATCGTTGCTGTTATGCCTTTTAGTGTTCCGAGTCCCTCCTGGAACACTTCTTTTGCGTCAGTTAGCATTTTTGACAGTCGTCCAGGTGTGACGTCGTCATCCTTTTTGGCCTCAACCTTAAGTGCCTGTATGGAATGCCAATCTAATTGTATCTTCCGGATCCATTCATGTCCTAGCAGTGGTGGTCCTCCATCTGGCAATACATATAAGTCCATTTTAGGTATTTCCTGGCCTTTGTATATCACTTTCACCCTTATTTTTCCTTTGGGGTAGACTTTTTGCCCCGTGTACGTCTTCAAGACAATCTGTGTAGCTTTCAAGGGTATATGTGAAAATAGCCGCTTGTAGTCCCTTTGGTTTATGACTGTTAGGGCTGATCCTGTGTCCAATTCCATTTTCACTTGGACTCCTTCTATCTTGTGTGTAACCCAGATAGTCTGGTGATCCTCCATTTTGGTTACCTTATGTAGTTTCAGACAACCCAGCTCCTTGCTTCCGGAGTCTGTGTCACTTTTCTGTTCGTCTGAACTACTCTCCATCACCTTGTGTACCTTTTTGTACTTCTCCTGTGGCGATTTCTTGCTGTTGGTTTTCTTCCCAGACCTGCAGACTCTTGCTATGTGTCTTGCTTTTCCACACTGTCTGCACACTTGGTCCTTGAACCAACAATCCTTCTGGTCGTGTGTTGTTCTGCCGCAGCGATAACACTTCCCTGTTCCTTAGGACATTTCATTTGTGCCATATTCTTGCGGTCTCCATTGTATCTCTGCAGCGCCCCTTGCGGCTGCTTCGTGTGATACTGCCATACTGAAAGCCTTGTCCAGCGTAAGATCCTTTTCTGATAGAAGCCGTTTCTGGGTTCCTTCACTTTGAAGCCCACACACAAACTTGTCCCTTAATGTATCTGCTAGTCCCACTCCAAACTGGCAGTGTTTCGATAGCTTGCGCAGTTCCGTTAAGTACTCAGCATTGCTTTCGTCTTTGTGTTGGTTCCTTTTATGGAACTTAAATCGTTCTGCTTTCAGCAGCGGTGTGGGGTTTAAGTGGTCCTGTAGGATTTCTACTATGCTTTCGAAATTCTTATTCACAGGCTTCTCTGGGGTTATTAGGTTTCGCAGTAACCCATAAGTTTTTGCACCTATGGAATTTAACAAAACCAGTGCTTTCTTAGCATCTGGCACTTCATTTGCCCTGCAGTACATCTCAATACGTTCCACATATGTCACCCAATCTTCGACTTCATTGTCGAACGTAGAGATACTGCCACTCCTCTGCATCCCTGGGTGTGATTTAATTGCCAAAAATGGCGTCTCCCGCGCTTTCCCTTCTTCTCCGCTGGCACAAAATGGCATCTCCCGTGCTTTCCTTTCTTCCAGCGCTCGCCCTTCTTCTCCGCTGCGGCTTCTAAAAATGGCATCTCCCGTGCTCTTCCTTCTTCTCCGTGGCTCAATGGCGTCTCCCGCGCTCTCCCTTCTTCTCCCCATGGACACTGTTCAGCCCTTGAGCCCTGGCTGTGCTCTGCGTGTTTTTTTTTTTCTGTGCGCCTTTCCCGTTTCCGCCGCTCGGTCCTGAACCCGGCTGCTGTTTTACCCTCTCTCTCTCCGTTTTGTTTTTCCTCGACGCCGCTCGGTTTTCAACCCCCGGCTGCGCCCTGTGCGCTTCACCCTTTATCTTACCCCGTCGACACTGCTCGGCTTTTTCTCTGCCGTCGGTTGGCTCCAGCCGCCGCTGTCCGGGAAGGGTCTGCGCTGTACCTGTCGTCAGTCTGTTGCTGATCGTCGTGGCTGGGGAACCAAGCCCGGCTCTCCACAGCCTCCCCTGCGATGTTCACTCTCTGCCGGATGACTGGGCGGTTGCTCGTGGTCGACGCCCGTGTTCCTGGCCTCGACTTTCTTCCACCGCCCTCCCGGAGCGAATCCTCGAAGGGAAATGCAGAGTTGCAGGTAGATTCGAATCGACACTCATCGCCACTGTTAGCTCCGTGATTCTTTAAATAGGATGTTTCCCCAAGAACTACACGGATGCTGCAACTTAACAATCAACAGGTATTTACTGGAGTAGAGTAGTCTCAAGACTGAAGTACAGAAGCCTGCTCCGGCTTTATATACAGGTGTGGTCACTGCCGGTACTACAGTACACAGGAGCTGTAAAACAGTTCTCTCTTAAAGGTACATACACAACTTGCACCATGGGGAAGCCCGCTATCCTAGCAAAGCCCATTGCGTGTTCTTGCTGCTTGTCTGGGGTCATGGGGAAAGAGATGTACTCTCGTCTCCTTTTATAGAGGACATTTGTGACCTGATGGATGCAGCAATGGACCACGAACTGGGAGATATTGGTGATGTTCCCAGTAGCTGATTGAAATGAGCCGGTGGCATAAAAGTTCAGAGCCACTGTTATCTTCACTGCCACCGACAGAGATGTCCTGTTCCTCAGTAGAGGCTGCAGATCTGGCTGCAGCAGGTGGCAGAGCTCAGTGACCACATCCTTGCTGAAGCGCAGCGTTCGCAGACACTGTTCCTCAGACATATTAATGTATGAGAATTGTTGGCGAAATACCCTGGGAGGGTAAGGTCTCCTGTACAGAGGCCTGTTGGCCCTCCTCCGTCCGGCCATGATTGCCACTCTCTCTCTGCGTCTCCGTGGCCTCCGATTCTGCTGGTGCAGGACGATGCCCCCAATTAGTGCAGCCCCCATAGTCTCTTGGCAATCAAAGTAATGAAGGTCAAAAACCAAAGTACCTGCAAATTTATGCTCAGTAGCCAAAACTACTTCACACAGCATTGACTCAATGCAGAAGTCTCTTTTTGTCTCTCTCAAAATCTCTCTCTCTCTCAGAACGAGTGGTGCAAAAATGTCTACCACAGAAAAAGCCAGGAAGAGGCCCCCTTTAAATAGCGCTCCCCCAGCCCCACAGCGACTGGGAAGCGTTCCAGTCTACTTGTCGTTGGTTGCGCCTGGCGGAAAGGAGGGGGGCGCCACTCACTTTCTGTTCCGGGGCGCTCCAAGGGCATTGCACGCTCGAATGATGTCAAGATCTGTGGGCGCAGGAGATCGGGGCGGTATTGTTTAGCGCCGCCGCAATATGTCTGGTCAATTTCGTGAGAGGCACAGATATTGCCGCGCCCGGGCGCTAGTTGCTTTGCACCCCATTAGCGCCCTTTTAAGGTGCTAACGGGAGGGGCAAACCAACTGAATTTTCCCCCTTAGATTCCTGAGGCATTGGCACCATTTCTGGGGAGGTGGGACCTGTACAAGCCGGACAGGTTACACCTCAACAGAGCCGGGACCAATATCCTCACGGCGGGGTTTGCTCGTGCTGTTGGGGAGGGTTTAAACTAGCTTGGCAGGGGGATGGGAACCTGAGATTGGATTCAGAAGGGAGAGAATCAAAGCTGGAAATGGAAGGCAGAAAATTAGGAAGTGAATTTCGAAGACAGGAAACAATGGCTAGAAAATGGACAACAAGGGAGTTTGGCGGTGGTAACTGGTATATACTTCAATGCAAGGAGTCTAGGGAATAAAGCAGATGAGCTGAGGGCACAGACAGGCATGTGGGAGTATGATATTATTGTGGCGACACGCCACCACTGGACATAATCCGCTCACGGCGGCACAGACAGTCTAAGCAGAAGCCCCCAGCCGGGGGCCCTTTCCTCCAGCAACTTGTTTCCCGCAGGGACAGGCTGCCGGGAGCACTTCCTGTCTGGGAAGTATTTAAGTGGATGCGCGGGCTTTTCTAGTTCCTGTTTTGCCATGAGGCTGAAATAAAAAGCTGTACTGTTTCACTGGCTCTGGTCTCGACTCCCACGTTTGCCGCGGTATCTCAACACTGGTGACCCCGACGCTCAGGATGAATCCTAAGCTAGCATGGCGGATACAAACGCAGTCACGGTTAAATTACCAGACTTTTGGGAGAGCCTCGCCGAAGCCTGGTTCGTTCAAGCTGAGTCCAGATTCCGGCTGAAAGGCATTACAGTCGACGCCACGAAGTACGACTACCTCGTCGCCTCGCTCACCTACGCTACAGTCCCCAAGGTTTGGGCAGCGCTGCAGAATCCACCAACGGAGGGCAAGTACGAACATCTGAAGGCTGCGCTACTTAAAAAATTTCAAACGTCCTCTTACCAGCGCCACTGCCAACTCCTGGACCTCCCCGGCCTTGGTGGCGCTTCACCATCAGACCTGCTTTCCCACATGCTGTCCCTCTCAGACGACAAAAATCCCGGCGGCCTTTTTCGCACGCTTTTCATTTGGCAGCTCCCCGCCAGCATCCGCCCGCTCATTGTGGAGTCCGACTCCACGGACCTGAATGATATAGCCGAAAAGGCCGACCGGCTGCTCTCTGCACAGGCCGCTCGCGACGTCGCGCCTGACCTCACGGCAACGACCACGCGGTCTTCCCGGGCCGCTAGGCCCGACCGCCCTACCACTCCGGGTCACTGCTACTACCACACCCGTTTTGGCGCTAGAGCTCAACGCTGCACGCCACTGTGTACCTTCAAACCCCCCCCCGCACCGGCCCCCGCGATGGCTGCGGGGCAGAAGGAGCTCCTACTGTACGTCACTGACGACAGAACCAACCGCCGATTTCTGTGTGACACAGGGGCCCAGCACAGCATCACCCCCGCCTCCGCCCTCGAGATCCAACGCGGCACACGGGGTATCACACTGGCTGCAGCCAACGGCTCTGACATCCGCACATATGGCACCCACATGGTCACGCTCGACCTCGCGGGCCGCCGCTACCGCTGGGAGTTCCTCAGAGCCAAGGTCCTCTGCCCACTCATCGGCGCCGACTTCCTACGCGCCCACGGCCTCCTTGTCGACATTCCGAGGCACCGCCTCGTCGACATCAACACTATGGCCCCCATCCCCGGCGCCTTTACCCCGGCCCGTTCGGCCGGCCTGACGACCTACTGCCTCGCCGGAGCCACGGACGACTACTCGGCACTCCTAGCTGAGTTTCCCGCCCTCACTAACCCGACCTTTTCGGCCAAAGCCGCCAAGCACGGTGTGGAACACTATATCCCCACCACCGGCCCCCCAGTTTCAGCCCACACCCGCAGACTCAACCCGGCCAAGCTGGAAATCGCGCGGGCCGAGTTCACCACCATGGAACAACTCGGCATCATCCGCCGCTCCAGCAGCCCTTGGGCCTCGCCCCTCCACATCGCCCCCAAGCCCGGCGGAGGCTGGCGCCCTTGCGGGGACTACCGCCACCTCAACGACGCCACCACCCCCGATCGATACCCGGTGCCACACATCCAGGACTTCTCGGCCCGACTGGCCGGACGAACCGTCTTTTCCAAAGTCGACCTGGTGCGCGGTTACCACCAAGTCCCCGTACACACCGCGGACATCCCCAAAACGGCCGTCATCACCCCATTCGGCCTGTTCGAGTTCCTGAGGATGCCCTTCGGCCTCAAGAATGCAGCACAGGCTTTCCAGCGCCTTATGGACTCAGTCCTCCGGGACCTGAACTTCCTATTCGTCTATCTAGACGACATTCTCGTGGCCAGCTCCTCCAAACAGGAACACCTTGAACACCTTCGCATCCTGTTCGGGCGCCTAGCCCAACACGGGCTCATCCTCAGCCCGGCGAAGTGCCAATTCGGCCTAACTGAGATCGATTTTCTCGGTCACCGCATCACCCCTGCTGGGGCCGTCCCCCTGCCCAACAAGGTGCAGGCCGTCCAGCAATTTCCCCGCCCCACAACCATCAAGGGCCTCCAGGAGTTCCTCGGGATGGTGAACTTCTACAACAGGTTCATCCCCAGAGCTGCAGCCCTCATGAAGCCCCTATACGACTCCCTCCGAGGAAAATCCAGCAAGATGGACGTAGCCTGGACCACTGACACGGCAGCCGCCTTCGATGCCACCAAAAACGCGCTCGCCGACGCCACTCTGCTCGCGCACCCGAGGGCCGATGCCAGGGTCGCGCTCACCACCGACGCCTCCGACCACACGGTCGGGGCCGTGTTCGAGCAGTGGGTCAATGGCGCGTGGCAGCCACTTGCCTTCTACAGCCGCCAACTGCGCCCCCCGGAGGTCAAATACTCCACTTTCGACCGCGAGCTTCTCGCGCTCCACCTGTCGGTCCGCCATTTCAGGTTCCTCCTGGAAGGCCGCCCCTTCACCGCGTATGTGGACCACAAGCCACTCACATACGCGATGGCCAAGCACACCGAACCCTGGTCCGCTAGGCAGCAACACCAGCTCGCGGCCGTGTCCGTGTTTACTACGGACATTCAGCACGTCTCCGGTAGAGACAACGTGGTCGCCGACTGCCTTTCCCGTCCAGCCGTCTGTGCGAATCACCTCGCGGTCGACTACGCACATCTAGCAGCGGACCAGCTCACGGACCCAGACCTCCTCTCGGCGGCTACCAGCCTGCCAGGGCTACGCCTAGTCAAGGTCGCGCACGGGCCCGAAGCCACGGCAGTCACTTGCGACGTCTCACTCGGCCACCCCAGGCCAGTCGTCCCTGAGACCTGGCGCCGCCGCGTCTTCGACACGCTCCACGGGCTCTCTCACCCGGGTTCCCGCGCATTCGTCAAACTCCTCTCCAAGCGCTTCGTCTGGCGCGGCCTCAGCAGAGATGTTCGGACTTGGGCCACCTCCTGCCTCGCCTGCCAACGGGCTAAGGTACAGCTGCACACCAAAGCACCCCTGGGAGACTTTGAGGTACCCAGCCGCCGCTTCGACCACGTACACGTCGACATCGTCGGTCCCCTGCCGCCATCGCAAGGCCAAACTTATCTCCTCACGATGGTCGACCGCTACACACGCTGGCCTGAGGCAGTGCCGCTGTCCTCCACCACCACAGCCGACATCGCCAGGGCGTTCGTTAACACCTGGGTTGCGAGGTTCGGCGTGCCGGCTGACATAACCTCCGACAGAGGCGCCCAGTTCACCTCCGAACTCTGGACGGCCACAGCACGCAACCTCGGGGTGACGCTCCACCGCACCACGGCGTACCACCCGCAGGCCAACGGACTTTGTGAATGCTTCCACAGGTCACTCAAGGCCTCACTCCGCGCCGGCTTGCAGGACAGTACCTGGACTGACCGCCTGCCGTGGGTGCTACTCGGCCTACGCACCGCGGTCAAGGAAGACCTCCAGTCCTCGGCAGCGGAGTTAGTCTACGGACAACCGCTGCGCGTCCCAGGCGAATTCCTTCCGGAGCCTCCCAAGCCTTGGTCGGCCGAACAGCAGCGGCTCAACTCTTTCTCTTCCGCTCAGCAGTTCGCCCCACTTCCGGTCAACTGACACGGCGAACTCGCACCTCACGTCCCGCCAAATTTACAGCGGGCGCGCTTCGTCTTCGTGCGACACGACGCGCACCGCGGGCCCCTGCGACCCCCGTACGACGGACCGTACGAGGTACTACAAACCGGGGACAAGGTCTTCAAGCTGCGACTCAGCGACAGGGTCGACACAGTCTCCATCGACCGGCTCAAACCAGCACACACCGAACCAGGGGAACAGGTCCCCGTGGCCCAGCCTCCAACTAGAGGCCGTCCCCCCGGCAAGCCAGCACAGCCGGCGGTGAACCACCCGACCCAACCAACCAGACCGGCGACCACTCAGAGCCGCTGCGGCAGAACCATTAGACCACCGTCCCGACTCGTCCACTCCTCCTAAGCGGATTCTGGGGGGAGCTCTGTGGCGATACGCCACCACTGGACATAATCCGCTCACGGCGGCACAGACAGTCTAAGCAGAAGCCCCCAGCCGGGGGCCCTTTCCTCCAGCAACTTGTTTCCCGCAGGGACAGGCTGCCGGGAGCACTTCCTGTCTGGGAAGTATTTAAGTGGATGCGCGGGCTTTTCTAGTTCCTGTTTTGCCATGAGGCTGAAATAAAAAGCTGTACTGTTTCACTGGCTCTGGTCTCAACTCCCACGTTTGCCGTGGTATCTCAACATTATAGCTATTACTGAGATATGGCTGAAAGAGGGGCAGGAATGGCAGCTCAACATTCCTGGTTACAGGGTTTTCAGACGGGATAAAGAGGGAGATAAAAGGAGGGGGGTCGCAGTATTGATTAAAGAATCAATTACAGCTGTGAGGAAGGAGGATATCTTAGAAGGGAGAGCATTTTGGTGCTAGTGATCATAATTCAGTTAGATTTAGGGTAGTTATGGAAAAGGGCAAGGATAGACCAGGAAGAAAAGTTCTCAATTGAGGAAAAGCCAATTTTGCTAAGCTCAGAGGGGATTTAGTCAAAGTGGACTGGAAACAGCTACTTGAAGGTAAATCAGTGTCAGAGCAGTGGGAGGCATTCAAGGAGGAGATCCTGAGGGTTCAGAACAAGTATGTTCCCTTAAAGGAAAAGGGTGGGACTAACAAATCTAGAGCCCCCCTGGATGTCAAGGGGCATACAGGGTAGGATAAAGAAAAAAAGGGAGGCGTATGACAGATACCGAGGGCTAAATACTCCAGAAATTCTAGAGGAATATAGAAGGTGCAGGGGTGCAATTAAAAAGGAAGTTAGGAAAGCAAAGAGAGAGCATGAACACATTTTGGCAAGTAAAATCAAGGAAACCCCAAAGATGTTTCATAAATACATTAAGAGCAAGAGGATAACTAAAGTAAGAGTAGGGCCTATTAGGGACCATAAAGGTAATCTGTGTGTGAAAGTGGAAGACATGGGTATGGTTCTTAATGAATACTTTGCGTCTGTTTTCACAAAAGAGATGGACGATGCAGAAATTGCTATCAGGGAGGAGGAGTGTGAAATATTAGATGAGCTAAATATAGTGAAAGAGAAAGTATTAAGGGGTTTAGCAGCTTTAAAAGTGGATAAACCCCCAGGCCCAGATGAAATGTATCCCAGGCTGTTAAGCAAACCAAAAGAGGAAATAGCAGAGGCTCTGACCATCGTTTTCCAATCCTCTCTGGCTACAGGTGTGGTACCAGAGGACTGGAGAACTGCTAACATGGTACCGTTGTTTAAAAAGGGAGAAAGGGATAGACCAAGTAATTACAGGCCAGTCAACTTAACCTTGGTGGTGGGAAAATTACTGGAAAAAGTTCTGAGGGATAGTATTAATCGTCATTTAGAAAGACAGTCAGCATGGATTTGTTAAGGGAAGGTCATGTCTGACTAACTTGATTGAATTTTTGAGGAGGTAACAAGGAGGGTCGATGAGGGTACTGCATTTGATGTAGTGAATATGATTTTAGCAAGGATTTTGATAAGGTCCCGCATGGCAGACTGGTCACAAAAGTGAAAGCCCATGGGATCCGAGACAAAGGGGGCGATTTTCCTGGAGTCGTCTGGCGGGCTTTCAAGCGTGTGGGGGGGGGGAGGAAATCGCAAAAATAGGGGGTCGCGACCCCCACCGCCTGATTCCCCGCCCCGTCCGATTTTCACCCAGGCGTTTTTGTCCGACCTGAATCAGTCCCGCCCGCAGCAGGCGGGACTGGTCTTCAGGCACCTTAATCACCAATAATTGGCATCTGTAATGCCATTTTAAGGGGCCCTTGCTATTTTCAGCCTTTTCCCACGTTAAACACGCCTAGTGAGAACCCCGCTGATGAAACCTGACGTGAACAATATCGGATTGCTGACTATCAGCTGCAGGTCAATCAGGAAAGAAGAGATTTAATCAGATATCATTTGTAGGTTGCAGGACCTTGTTGTTTCAGGCTTGGGGCAACTTGTTCCAGGCTTAGGCACAGCTGTGGAAGGTTGGAGCCTCACACACTTCTCCAGTGTGAGCTCCTGGGAAGTCCCTCTCACCACCCTCACTCAGCTCTTCCTCAACGGAGGCATCTACCAGAAGCATGGGAGGCCTTTTCTTCCTTCCCTTCTTGGCATTAAAGGATCTGTAGCAGCAGAGGCGGCAGCAGCAGATCCAGCAACAACAGCAGCACCAGCAACAGCAGCACCAGCAACAGCAGCAGCAGCAGCAGGAGCGACAGGCTGCGGCTCACCCACCTGAGGCAGCACAGGCCAGAAGGGGCCAGCGCATGGAAGGCCGTCGGCGCAGGAGATACCCCCCAAACAGGGTCTACAGACACAGGGTCAGCTACCTCAACATGACTGAGCAGCAGATAGTGACTGACATCTGCGCAATGCTACAGCAAGACCTGGAGCCCAGAGCACCAGGTTGGCACTCCTTACCAGTGGCCATCAAAGTCAACACCGCACTCAACTTTTTTGCCTCAGGCTCCTTCCAGGGATCAGCAGCAGACACCAGTGGCATCTCCCAGGCGGCCGCAGACACTTGCATCACGCAGGTAACTGATGCCCTTTTTGCCCTCGCACACAATCACATCCATTTCACCAGGGATCGTGCAAGTGTGAGGGTGCGAGCGCTTGGATTAGCTCATCTGGCAGACTTTCCAAGGGTGCAGGGCATCATTGACTGCACACATGTGGCCCTTAGGGCACCCCATCGCAATCCAGGAGATTTTGTCAACTGCAAGGGCTTCCACTCCCTTAACGTTCAGCTGGTGTGTGACCACAAGAAGGAGATTTTGCATGTTTGTGCCAAGTACCCTGGCAGCTGCCATGACTCCTTCATACTGCGCCAGTCTACTGTGCCTCCGCTATTCAGGCCACCAGACGAACTTCAGGGATGTCTACTTGGAGACAAGGGCTATCCCCTGCAGACTTGGCTAATGACGTCGTTGAGGAGACCAACCAATGAAGCTGAGGAGCGCTACAACTCCAGCCACGTTTCCAACAGATGCATTATCGAGCAAACCATCGGATTGTTGAAGATGCGCTTCAGATGCCTGGATAGCTCAGGTGGAGCCCTACAGTACTCAGCAGCCAGGGTCTCCAAAATTGTCGTGGTTTGCTGTGTACTTCACAACATGGCACAGCGTCGTGGCTTGCAGGTTCCTCAGGACCAAGTGGCTCCTCACAGACCCACATCGGATGAAGATGATGCTGACGAGGAGGAGGAGGGGGAGGAGGAGGGCGAAAACGACCATCCTGCAGAGGCCCATCAACCAGCGGCACCATTATGCGAGAACATTGCTGCCCGGGATGCAAGGAATGCACTCATCCTGTCCAGATTTGCTTAGCCTAGTACATCAAACACTGTAGCCTCGCTGCTTCTTATCTGAGCATGGACAATGGCCAAACCCTGCACATTCCTACCTATTTGACCAGCATCCTGACAATTGCAAGTAATCCTAAGGCCTCAATGCGAAATCCCCATTCGCCAAATGACACACGCCACAACTGCAGCAGTTGCCATCAGATTTTTTATAAACAAGTTACTGATGACATAATAACTATATACAAAACTTTTCACCCAAGTGACTATCATTGTGATTAGTGGTGCTTTATTTTTCTCTTACGCGTGCTCCTGCATAATGGTTCCCCTGTGGCTTCAGCAGATGTGGAGGCCCCTTGCTGACTTTCCTGCTGCTCCTGCCTTGACACCTTTGGTGGCGCGCCTGTGAGGGCTCACCAGCAGTCTGCTGCTCCTGCGGCTGTGCAGGGGTTGAGACGCCTACCTCACTTGGGTGTGGACTCCAGCGGGGCTCTGACCAAGGGCTCTGCAGTGGCATGGAAGTGTGAGCGCGTGGAGAGGAGCCGCCACTTCCTTGAGGTGTGCCAACAACCTCCCTCTCATGGGTCAGGTCCCCCTCAGCGCCTGCAAGTGGCTGGCGAGCACCTTGCTGCACATCAGGGGGGCCATGGGGACCCGTATCTGCACTGGAAGTCCTACTCAGAAGGACTTCCATGAAGGTCTGGTTTCTGTGTTCAATAGATGCCCATCACTCCTCAAGAGATGTCATTCTATTCTGAACACTCACCATGTTTTCCATACCCTGGCGACTAAGCTCCTCCATGGCCGTAGCCCTCCTCTCCTCGGTAGTAGCCCTCCTCTCCTCGGCCGTAGCCCTCCTCTCCTCGGCCATAGCCCTCCTCTCCTCTACCGCAGCCACCCTCTCCACTACCGCAGCCATCCTCTCCTCTACAGTAGCCAGCCTTAGCACGGAGGTAGCCATCCTTTCCATGGTGATGCGTTCATGCGCCAATGACTGCTCATGTTCACTATGGACTCCTCCATTCGCTCCACACTCGCAGCGACCCTGGAGACAAAACCTGCCAAAGACTCCTGCATCTATGCATGGAGATCCATCACCTCTTCTCTTGTGGATGGACCCAGAGGCAAAGGGTCGACATGCAGCTGAGCTGAGCTGGCAGAGTCCTGCGCCCTCCGACAAGGACTCTCCACTGCTGTCCCTGTCTCCACAATCTGCTGATGCTCACTTGTGAGCTGTGAAACACCAGGTGACAACACTACTCTATGTCCCGATGGTCCCCCTGAGGAGTGAGTGTCTGTGCTGGTGCTGGGTGCGCTTACTTCTGCTGATGCTACGCCTTCAGAGGTTGCAGCTTCCTCTGAGGAGTCTGGCTGCTCAGCCTCTTCCTCCTCCACAGTGGGGGCAGGGGCTCTGGATGGTCCTGTGGGGGAGTAAAGGAAAGAGTTAGAGATGTGATGCCAAGGTTACATGCACATTGGATTTTGCAGATGTTCATAAGTCCAAATGATGTAGCTTCAGAATCATAACAGCGACTCATGCTATGTCAATGAGAGAGATGGAAAACTATTCTGTCACCAGCTTGCGGGACTGCTCCTGTCTCTCCTTCCCCAACTTCCGCAGCCACATCAGCCCCGACAATTTCCAGTACTCCTTCCTCCCAGGGGGTCAGGTTGGCTATTGAGGGTGGGCCTCCTCCAGTCCTGGCTCGCTCTCTGTTGTTGTGAGCTCTCTTTTCCTGCAATGAGGGAGACAAGTGGAGGTTGAGTGAGAATGAAGGAGTGAGTGTAGAGATTGCATAGCATAGATACTTAAAGGGAGACAAAGATGGTGTGAGGCTGCAAGACCAAGTGCCCTCCCTGTGTGTTGTCAGTTGTGTCCAAAGCATCAGAGTGAGAGGGAGTGTGAGGGCTGCATAGCCGAATAGTTATGCGAATGTGAGCATAGAGAGAGGGGGAATGGGTAAGGGTGCATGGATGTGACTGTGAAGTGGGATGTGGAGGAAGAGAGTGCTAAAGCTGAGTGCTGGTGGGGAAAGGCAATGGGGATCAGTTTGAGGGTGATGGAAACTTCATACTTACTTTTCCTGTACGGTGAAGGTCATGGAATCGTTTCCGACACTGTATCCAGGTTCTTCTGGTGACTCCCAGCGAGTTGACATCTGCTGACACCTGCATCCATGCAGCCTTGGTCTCAGTGGGAGGCCTCTTCCTCCCTGACCTAGGGAAGAGGACCTCCCTGTGGGCCCTAACCCCATCCAATAATGCCTGCAGTGAAGCCTCGTCGAATTTGGAGGCAGCTCGGGATCTGCTTGCTGTGGGCCTTAAAAGCTCCACGAATGATGACATCATACTGTGCGACTTTCTGACTGGAAATAGTCAATTAGCAAGATTTCCCACACGCTGGAAATTAATTGGCCAATTGAGGGAAAATTGCATCAATCTGGCAGACCCATTTAGATTCGTGTGGGAACCCCGACATTCGGGGAACCAGACAATTCCCCACACCTGCAGGAAAATCGCCCCCAAAGTGTCAATTTGGATCCAAAATTGGCTCAGAGGCAGGAAGCAAAGGGTAATGGTTGATGGATGTTTTTGTGACTGGAAGGCTGTTTCCAGTGGTGTTCTGCAAGGCTCCGTGCTAGGTCCCTTGTTTTTTGTGGTATATAGCAATGATTTAGACTTGAATGTAGGGGGTAAGATTAAAAAGTTTGCAGTTGATACTAAAATCGACTGTGTGGTTGATAATGAAGAAAAAAGCTGTCGGCTGCAGGAAAATATCAATGAACTGGTCAGGTGGACAGAACAGTGGCAAATGGAATTCAATCTGGAGAAGTGTGAGGTAATGCATTTGGGGAGGGCTAACAAGGCTCTCTTACATCTGTACTTACGAAATCCCAACTGTCCAGTCTTTGGCCCTCCATTCACCATGACATTTCTGCAGCTACCGATCTGCTCAACCACACCCTCACCACCATATTTGATGCCATAGTCCCTATTAAAACCATTACTCCCTCTCACTCTGTCCGTTCCCCTTGGTACGACCCTCATCTTCGCTCCCTTAAGTCCAAAGGATGCAGACTTGAGCACATATGGTGGACAACTGGTTTAGCCATTCACCGCCAGATCTGGCTGGACCACATAAAGCAATATCGGGTCCTGCTCTCGTCTGCCTGGTTCTGGACTCCCCGACCATCGAGAACATCCTTCCTGCATCTAGTTTGTCTAGTTCTGTTAGAATTTTATAAGATTCAATGAGATCCCCTCTCATTCTTCTAAACTCCAGCAAGTACAAGCCCAATCGACCCAATCTCTCCTCATACGTCATTCCTGCCATCCCAGGTATCAGCCTGGTGAATCTTAACTGCACTCCTTCCATGGCAAGAACATCCTTCCTCAGATAAGGCAACCAAAACTGCACACAATACACAAGATGTGATCTCACCAAGGCCCTGTACATCTGCAGCAAGACATCCTTGTTCCTGTACTCGAACCCTCTCACTACGAAGGCCAACATACCATTTGCCTTCTTAACCGCCTGCTGCACCTGCATGCTTACCTTCAGCGACTGGTGCACAAGGACGCCCAGGTCTCATTGCACTTCCTCTTCTCCCAATCTATTGCCATTCAGATAATAATCTGCCTCCTTGTTTTTGACACCAAAGTGGATAACCTCGCATTTATCCACGTTATATTGCATCTGCCATGCTTCTGCCCAATCACCCAACCTGTCCAAATCATACTGGAGTTTCTCGGCATCCTCCTCACAGCACACACGCCCACCCAGCTTTGTGTCATCTGCAAACTTGGAGATATTATTAGAGATAGACTGCTTGTCCGACATTCAGTTCTGGATGAGCAGAAAATTTCTCCAATTTAATATTGGGAAGACCGAAGCCATTGTTTTCGGTCCCTGCCACAAACTCAGTTCCCTAGCCACTGACTCCATTCCTCTCTCTAACATCTGTCTGAGGCTGAACCACACTGTTCTCAACCTTGGTGTCATATTTGATCCTGAAATGAGCTTCCGACCACATATCCTTGGCATAACTAAGACCGCCTATTTCCGCCTCCGTAACATCGCCTGTCTCTACCCTTGCCTCAGCTCATCCGTTGCTGAAACCCTCAGCCATTCCTTTGTTACCTCTAGATTGTCTATTCAAATGCACTCCTGGCTGGCCTCCCACATTCTACCCTACGTAAACTTGAGGTCATCCAAAACTCGGCTGCCCATGTCCTAACTTGCACCAAGTCCCATTCGCCCATCACCCCTGTGCTTGCTGAGTTACATTGGCTCCCGGTTAAGCAACACCTCGATTTCAAAATTCTCATTTTCAAATCCCTCCATGGCCTCGCCCCTTCCTATGTCTGTAATCTCCTGCAGCTCCACAACCCCCCCGAGATATCTGCGCTCTAATTCTGCCCTCTTGAGCATGCCTGATTATAATCGCTCAACCATTGGTGGCCGTGCCTTCTGTTGCCTGGGCTCTAAGCTCTGGAATTCCCTCCCTAAAGCTCTCACCTCGCTTCCGCTCTTTCCTCATTTAAGATGCTCTTTGACCAAGCTATTGGTCACCTGCCCTAATTTCTCCTTAGGTGGCTCGGTGTCAAATATTTTGTCTTATAATACTCCTGTGAAACACCTTGGAACGTTTTACAATGTTAAAGGTGCAATATAAGTACAAGTTGTTGTTGTTGTTGTTGTGTGAAGACACTTGCAAATGTTTTGATGACGTTTTCCTTTTGTATTAACTGGCTTGTGATTAGTTATCTTCAATAGAATCATATAATGAAGCAGCACAGAAGGAGGCCATTCGATCCATCGTGCCTATTTTGTATTTCAACAATTGATTAGTCTGAGAAATTGGCAACTTGTGCATGTAAATGCACTTGGAGAACTTTGTTGTTCTACACTCACCAGTACTCACTAGTAATCACCAGCACTCACCAGTACTCACTAGTAATCACCAGCACTCACCAGTACTCACTAGTAATCACCAGCACTCACCAGTTCTCATTAGTATCATTAGCACGATTAATTTTTTTCCCAGCATGCTATTGTTGCCTCGGCCCTAATCTCTGGAATTCCCTCCCTAAACCTCTCCACCTCGCTACCTCTCTTTCCACCTTTCTGACTCTCCTTAAAACCTACCTCACCTGTCCTAATTTCTCCTTATGTGGCTTGGGGTCAATTTCTTGCCTGATAATACTCCTGTGAAGCACTGTGGGACATTTTACTCCATTAAAGGCGCTGTATAAATACAAGTTGTTTTTGTTGCCTATCTTGTGGTTATTACATTTCCCCGCTGATTGCTGAGATACAACATGGTCAGTAATGGCTACTGACAGCTACATTGATTTCTGCACTCTGGCTAAAATTGATCAATTACTGCGAGCAAATTCAATGTATTCATGATTTACCAACCCAGCTGCTGCTCCTTTACTTTATAAAAGAAATCAGTGGAGAAAAAGCGGGCTAGAGGTTATCTACATTTCCCCATTGTCCTTTGTTAAAGAATCATAGAATCATACAGCACAGAAGGAAGCCATTCAGCCCATTGTGCATATGCTTCCCCTCTAAGAGAGCTCTCCAATTAGTCCCACTCCCCCTGCCCTTTCCCCACAGCCCTGCAGTTTTCTCCCCTTCAAGTATTTATCCAATTCCCTTTTGAAAGTCACTATTGAATCTGCTTCCACCGCCCTTTCAGGCAGCGCATTCCAGATCACAGCACACTGCGTAAAAGAAAATTCTCCTCATTCCCCCCGCCCTTTTGCAAGTTACTTTATTAGCTTGTGCTGAGTCTGCCCCTGAGCAGGTGACATGAGGACATTGCTGTGTGCAAATTGGCTGCCGTATTTCCTCTATTACAATGGTGACTGTATTTCATTGGCCGCAGAGTCCTGAGGTTGGGAAAGGCGGTAAAGAAATTTTCTTTCAAGTAGTGCTTGCTGGATGAAAATCAGGAGATGTAATGTTGCCTCATTTGGCCTTTCCTAACCCAATGATTCTGAAGCCAATTACCTCTGGCTGGGATTAACTAACTCAGCACCAATTGGGAATTAAACTTGCGACATTATGGGGGAGAAATTCAGTTGTTTGCGCCACCCGTTAGTGCCTTAAGAAGGCGATAAGTGGGGCGCGAGGCGGCTAGCGCCCGGGCACGGCGAGACCTGCGCCTCTCGCAAAATTGAGCGGATATTTAGCGGCGGTGCTAAACCGCAACGCCTGCTCAGCTGCGCGTGCAGATCCTGCCGTCATTTCATGGTGCAACGCCCTTGGGGCGCCCCGAACTGGAAATTCAGTGGCGCCCCCCTCCTTTCCGCCTGTCGCTCCCAGCGACTGGTTGACTGGAACGGTTCCCAGTCACTGTGGGGCTGGGGGGTGCTATTTAAAGGGGGCTCTTCCTGGCTTCTTTGTGGTAGCCATTTTTGGACCACTCCTTCTGTGAGAGAGAGCGAGATTTGCAGAGAGACAAAGGGAGAGAGCTTTCTGCATTGAGTCAGCGCTCGCACAGGTACTTTTGGCTTCTGACCAGAACTTTGTAGTTGGTTTGCTTTTTCACTGGCATAACCTTGAGTGGCCACATACTATGGGGGCTGCAATGGGTGGGAATGTTGGGCTTCTCCATTACATTGAGAGGGCTCAGAGACGCCGAGAGAGAGTGCCAATCATGGCCAGACGGAGGAGGGCCAACAGGCGTTGGTACAGGAGACCTTACCGTCCCAGGGTTTTCCGCCAACTGTTCTCATACCTTAACATGTCTGAGGAGCAGTGTTTTCGGAGGTTTCGATTCAGCAGGGAGGTGGTCACTGAGCTCTGCCACCTGATTCAGCCAGATCTGCAGCCTCAACTGAGGAGCAGGACATCTCTGTCGGTGTCAGTGAAGGTGACAGTGGCTCTCAACTTCTATGCCACCAGCTCCTTCCAATCCACTACTGGGGACATTGCCAATATCTCCCAGTTCGTGGTGCATTGCAGCATCTGTCAAGTCACGAATGCCCTCTTTAAAAGGAGACGTCAGTACATTTCCTTCCTCATGACCCCGGACAAGCAGCAAGAGCGCGCAATGGGATTTGCAAGAATAGCGGGCTTCCCCATGGTCCAGGGCGCCATTGACTGCACGCATGTGGCTTTGCGGGCGCCACAAGAGAATGCCGAGGATTACCGCAACCAGAAGGGGTTCCATCCATTGAACGTCCAGTTGGTCTGTGACCACAGACAGCTGATAGTCGCTGTCAATGCCCGCTTTCCAGGCAGCAGCCACGACACCTTCATCCTGCACCAGACTTTTGTGGCAGACCTTTTCGAGGCCCCGGCTCACCCAGTAGGCTGGCTTCTCAGGGACAAGGGCTATCCTCTGTGCACCTGGCTGATGACCCCGCTCCGTGCACCCAGCACTCCTGCTGAAGAACGATACAATGAGAGCCATCAAGCGACCAGGAACATCATTGAGCACACAATCAGCGTGCTCAAGCAACGGTTCCGCTGTCTGGACCATTCCGGGGGAGCCCTTCAGTACCCACCTGAGCGAGTCTCCCATTTCTGCATAACCTGGCAATCCTCAGGACTCAGCCACTGCCACCAGACATTGGAGCACCAGCAGAGGAGGAGGAGGAGGAGGAGGAGGAGCACCAAGGGAGGGAGGCACAAAGTGCAAGGGCCGTCCGTTAGCGGCTTATTGCAAGTCAGTTCTAGGCCCCCTCTGAGGGAATGGCTTCTGCCATTGAAAGAACATGAATGGAACCGTGCCGCAACCCCTAAGCTGGTCAAGGCAACAAATGGTTCAAATAGCAAACATGCACATTCTGAATAAAGACACTTCTTTATTTAACAAACTGTGTGCCCTTCCCGCATGACAAAGTAATAGAGAGAAACCCCAAAAAAAGCAGTCAGACACATAACTGGCTCTCACAACCTGGAGACAATGAACAAAAGAGTAACCAAAAAATGACCACGATCCTCGGCCTTCAATAAAACATTTAACAGCATTTTGCCACACCTCCTACTTTTTGCCCTTCGAGGGTGATCTGCTTCGCTTGCGAGATTCGGCACTTCCCACCCTGCAGCTCCTCCGCAATGGGACCCCAGTGGCTGCAGCAAGGCTGGGGGAAGGCTGCTGAGTGTCAGAAACTGAGTCGGCAGATGCCCTTGAGGGACGGCCTGGACCAGATCTGGCCCTGGAGGGCCCAGCTGCTGACTGCTCCAACTCTGCATGGGCGGCAGCAGTCTGTCCTACAGGTGGTGGCAGCTGCAGTAGAAAAGTGACAGTGTTGGCAGCAGGAATGCTGTCATCCTGACAGAGGACAGCAACTCCCTGGTCGGATGACACACTGGCACTCCCATGGGGCAGCACTGCAGCATGCGGAGCAATCTGCTGAAGCACAGACTGCTGGCCTGCTGCGGCGCAGCGAGGGCCCCGGCGATTCGTGCCCGATCCAGCGAGGGTGGCAGCAGTCAGTGCTCATGTGGCCTCAATCTGCGTCTGCATGAGACCAGTCACTGACGGCATTGCACCACTAAGCACTTGCGTGGCAGCCTCCTGTGCTGCGCCGAAGTCCTGGAGGCTCCTTGCCTGTGCTGCGCCGAAGTTCTGGACACTCCTTGCCAGTGACTCAATGGATTCGGGCATCCTTGCCACTGTAGCAATGAGCTCAGTGTGCCTGTGCTCCGCCTGGGCGCTCATTTCAGCGAGGAACCGCACCTCTTCTGCGCTCACTGTAGCAGGACTCGAGGCCAGACTCTCCCTCCGGGGAGAAGGCCACTGAGCTTCCCTACCCCCCCACGTTGCTGCAGCCCGCTGGGCCCCGGAGCTTCACCCTCCTCACACCATTCCCCCCTGCTCCCCTCCAGGGAAGACATGTCTCCATTATGGCCATGGGCTGCCTCGGCTGAGGGTGGCACTGATGGTCCGGCTTCCTCCTCGTTGTCGCCTTCAGAGTCACTCACAGTGGCAGCTTGATGGCCCGCCTCCTCACCTGGCAAATCAGCATCTGAAAGCAGGGAGGTACAAGAGTGGCTTTAACGTGAGGACAGGGTGGCAGCGAGGGAGGCATGAGTGCTGCAATGCACTGTATTGGTTCGATAGTGGCAAAGGATGCTGGTGTGAGGCACAAGTGGAAGGAGAAAGGTCAAAAAGGTGATGACCTTACCATTGCTGTCCAGAATGGGGTCAGCAACTCCGGTGGCGACGGGGCCAATCATCCGGCCTGCCTTAATCCTCTGGACTCGCTGCTCCAGATCGGTGAGGGCTTGAAGGTGAGGCCGGCCTCCCCCGGTCCATTGCTGCTGCCTTCTGTTATGGGCCAGCTTGCCCTGCAAGAGAAAGGACGGGCTCTGAGTACAGTGTGAAGCCCTGATCTTGGCTGCACTGCCTCCCATGGTGGAATAGCCCTTGCAGTGTGAAGCCCTGATCTGGGCTGCATCGCCTCCCATGGTGGAACAGCCCTTACAGTGTGTAAAGTGCTGAATATGTATGTGAGTTTCATGAAAGGCCCACAGGTGTTGGATGAGGGCTGGGCATTGGGGCTTTCATGACCCTTTGGCCATAAAGTGAGGTGGACATGCAGGGATGAAGAGGATTCAGAAAAGGGTACTCACCCTGACGACCAGAGTGAGGTCGTTGAACTTCTTACTGCATTGCACAGGGGTCCTAGGCAACATGCTGCTGGAGGTCACTCTGTGAGCTACCTCCATCCAAGCTTTGCGATAGTTGTTGGGCAGCAGCCTCCTGCCACTGTCCGGGAACAGGATAGATCGCCTGCGCTCCACCGCACCAACCAGAACCTGCAAGGCCCCCCCGCTGAACCGCTGCGCTCGCTCCCTGGCCCTCTCCGTGGTCATAGGTGTTGCGTCCGTGTGTAATTAGACACAGACTGCGGAGAACGGTACAACAGGCGTTTACTAAACGTGGCTCACACTGCAACTGAACTGTACAGATTACTACTCAGTGTTATATACAGGTGTGGTCACTGCCAGTACTACAGTATACATGAGCTGTAAAACATAGTTCCCCCTTAAAGGTATATACATTACAATTCCTCCCCTTTTAGATTAACAGTACCATAACACTCATTTAACAATTAAATATCAAACTAATTACAATTAACACTTTTAACATGCAACATTAGCTGAAAATAGTCTATTTATATATTGAGTCTTTGGGGAGGCTTCCTGATCCTTTCTGGATAGCGCCTTTCCCGAGTGTCTTGCTCTTGGTGCGGAGGCGATTCTGGCCCCCTGTCGTCGGTTGGGTCATCAGCTTCCGATGCTACTGTTTCTGGGGTAGATGCGACCTGTACGTTGGGTTCATCACCAGGTACGTATGGGCGAGGCATGGGGTTGACTTGTTCCTGTGACTCTAGGATCTGGTCAGCATGGCGTCTCACGATGCTCTCCCCAACATCCACTGTGTACATGAGTGGGCCCTGCCGTGTGCATATCGTTCCTGGCTGCCATTTTTCTGTTCGGTAGTCGTGGGCCAAGACTGGTTGCCCTACATTGAAGCTCCTTGTTGGCTTCTCATGGATGTGCTGGAATTGCTCACTCTCAACATCTCTTCGTACGTTTGGTCTGAGCAAATCCAGGCGAGATCTTAACCTTCGGTTAAAGAACATCATGGCTGGGGCCTGGTTGGTGACTGCATGTGTCGCATTCCGGTAGGCGAACAGGAAATTGTCCACCTTGTGCTGCAGCGGAATGTTGTCATTGTACATAGCCTTTATTGCCTTCTTAAAGGTTTGTACGAACCTCTCAGCCAAACCATTTGTGGCTGGATGATACGGGGCGGATGTGTAATGCCTTACCCCATTCTTTTTCAAGAACCTCCGGAACTCTTCGGACACAAACTGTGGTCCGTTGTCGGAGCAAATCTGTTCTGGCAAGCCATTCCTGGCAAAAATGGTCTGTAGGACTGCAATAGTTTTCTTCGTGGTGGTGGAGGACATTTTGATGACCTCAGGCTATTTCGAGTGCGCATCCACGGCTATTAAAAACATTGAGTCCATGAATGGACCAGCAAAATCAATATGCACCCGTTGCCATGGAGATGAGGGCCACTCCCATGGGTTTAGAGGGGCCTGTGGTGGTGCATTTTGGACTTTCTGGCATCCTGAGCAACTCTTGGTCAGGTCCTCGATTTGTTTATCGATTCCCGGCCACCACACATAAGTCCTGGCTAGGCTTTTCATTCTTACCCCTCCCAGATGACCCTCTTGAAGCTCATTGAGCACTCTATCCCTTAACTTGGGTGGAATTACCACTCAGGATCCACACATCAAGGTCTCCCAGCACACTGACAGCTGTTCTCTCCTTGTCGAGAATGCTGGCAACAGTGAGTCGCCATGTGCTGGCCATCCCTTCACCATCAAATCATATACCCGAGACAGTGTCGGGTCATTTCGGGTTTCCTTTTCGATACAAGCGTTAGTTACCGGTAGGTATTCAACTATAGTCGAATGGAATATTTCGACAGGATCCACTGCTGGTGCTTCCTCCGCAGTAGGCAGTGGCAGGCGTGATAGCCCATCAGCATTTCCATGCTGTTTCGTGCCCTTATATTCAATCTCATAGTGGTGCGCCCCTAAAAAAGTGACCATCTTTGTAGTCGTTGCGCAGTCATTACCGGAATGCCCTTCTTTGGATTAAAAATGGAGACAAGAGGCTGGTGATCAGTCAGCAAGGTGAATTTCTGCCCGTGCAGATAGTGATTGAACTTTTTCACTCCACACACTAGGCTGAGGGCCTCCCTGTCAATCTGGGCGTAGTTACGCTCGGCTGAGGTTACTGATCGTGACGCAAAGTCTATTGGCCTCTCTGAGCCGTCCGAGAATTTGTGCGACAGCACCGCTCCAATGCCGTAGGGTGACGCATCACATGCCAACCGAATAGGTAATGCTGGGTTGTAATGGGCCAATACCTCTTTCGATGTGATTAGTGTTTTGCTCTTCTGGAAAGCTTGTCTACATTCATCACTCCACTTCCATGGCACCCCAGTTTGCAGTAGGGTGTTCAGTGGGTGTAGTTTTGTAGACAAATTTGGCAAGATCTTATGGTAGTGGATTACCAGCCCGAGGAACGACCTCAGTTGTGACACATTTTCTGGTGCTGGAGCCTTGACTACTGCCTCAATCTTCTCTGGGGACTTATGTAACCCCTCTTAATCGATAACGTGGCCACGATACGAGATCTGTTTTCTAAAAAACCCGCATTTGGGGCAGTTAGCTCGGAGCCCATATTCCTGCAATCTAGTGAGCACCTGCTCTAGGTTGGCAAGGTGATCACTGTCATTTTCGCCCGTGACCAGGATGTCGTTCAAGTAACACTGGGTCCCTGGGATCCCTTGCAGGACTTGTTCCATTGCCCTCTGCCAAATAGCCGGAGCTGATGCTACCCCGAATACCAGCCAGTTGTATTGGTAGAGACCTTTATGGGTGTTGATTGTGAGGTATTTTTTTGATGCTTCTTCTACCTCCATTTGCAGATACGCCTGGGCCAGATCAATCTTAGTGAAGCGTTTCCCTCCAGATAGCGAGGCGAAAATATCTTCAATCCGCGGAAGTGGATATTGTACGGTGTGAAGGACCGGGTTCATTGTTACCTTAAAGTCCCCACGGATGCGAACCTTCCTTGGTTCCCCAGGCGTGCTGCTCAACGACTTTTTCATCACAGGGACGATTGGTGTAGCCCACTCGCTCCAGTCTACCTTGGACAGTACACCTGAATGTTCCAGACTCTCCAGCTCTGCTTCGACGGCTGGGCGGATCGCATAAGGTACAGGTCTGGCCTTAAAAAATTTTGGGCTTGCTTTTTCTTCAATTTTAATCATTGCTGTCATGCCTTTTAGTGTTCCGAGTCCTTGCTGGAACACTTCTTTCACATCAGTTAGGATCTTTGACAGTCACCCAGGTGTGACGTTGTCATCCTTTTTGTCAGCCACAGTCAGTGCCTGTACGGAATGCCAATCCAGTTGTATTTTCCGGATCCATTCACGTCCCAGTAATGGTGGTCCTCCATCTTGCAATACATACAGGTCTAGTTTTGGTGTTTCCTTACCGTTATATATAACGGTCGCCCTTATTTTTCCTTTGGGGTAGACTTTTTGCCCCGTGTACATCTTCAAAATAATTTTTGTGTCTCTCAAGGGTATGTGTGAGAATAGCCGCTCGTAGTCCCATCGGTTTATGACTGTTAGGGCTGATCCTGTGTCCAATTCCATCTTTACCTGGACTCCTGCTATCTTGAGAGTGACCCAAATGGTTCGGTGATCCTCTGTTGTGATCACATTATGTAGTTTCAGACAACTCAGTTCCCTGCTTTCGGAGTCATTATCACTCTTTTGTTCGTCTGAACTATTCTCCCTTATCTTATGTACCTTCTTGTACTTTCCTTTGGTCGGATTCTTATTGCTGGTTTTCTTTCCCGACCTGCAGGCTCATGCTATGTGTCCTACTTTTCCACACTGTCTGCACACTTTGTCTTTGAACCAGCAATCATTCTGGTTGTGTGTTGTTCTGCCGCAGCGATAGCACTTCTCTGTTCCATATGACATTTCGTTTGTGCCATATTCTTGCGGTCTCTGTTGTATCTCTGCAGCGCCCCGTGCTGCTGCTTCATATGATACCGCAATGCTGAAAGCCTTTTCCAGCGTAAGGTCCTTTTCGGATAAAAGCCATTTCTGGCTTCCTTCACTTTGAAGCCCACACACAAACTTGTCCCTTAAAGTATCTGCCAGTCCCGCTCCAAACTGGCAGTGTTTCGATAGTTTGCGCAGTTCTGTTAAATAATCAGCATTGCTTTCATCCTTATGCTGGTTCCGTTTGTGAAACTTGAATCTTTCTTCTATCAGCAGCGGTGTGGGGTTTAAATGTTCCTTTAGTATCGTTACTATGTCTTCAAAACTCTTTTCCATTGGCTTCGTTGGGGTTACTAGTTATCGTAATAAACCATACATCTTTGCACCCATTAAATTTAACAATGCCGATGCTTTCTTGTCATCTGACACCCCATTTGCCTTGCAGTACACCTCTATTCGTTCGACATACGTAGTCCAATCTTCGACTTCATTGTCAAATGCGGTGATACTGCCACTCTTCGGCATTTTGGGTGTGGTTTAAAATGGTGTCTCCCAATGGCTTAAAATCACGTCTCCAGTGCTTTCCTTCCTCCCCCGCTGCTGCCGACGCCGCTCCCGGCGGTCCTCGTGGCAATGGCGGCGCCTCGCGGGTTTCTGCGCGTCTCTCTCTCCCTCTCTCCGCCGCTGCTCGGCCCCTGAACACCGGCTGCACCCTGTGCGCTCTGCCCTCTCTCTCTCTCCCCCTTCGACGCTGCTCGGCCCTTTGCTGTGCCACTCGGTCGGGCTCTAGCCCGCCGCTGTCCGGGAAGGGTCTGCGCACTACCTGTTGCCAGCCCGTTTCACTGGACCACCTCGACTGGAAAGCCAAGCCTGGCTCTCGACAGCCTCCCCCGCAATTCTCAAGTCTCTGCTGGATGACTGGGCGGTTGCCCGTGGTCGATGCCTGAGCCTCTGGCCTTGACCTCCAATCCACTGATCTCCAGGAACGAATCCCCGGGAGGTGATGCAGAGTTGCAGGTAGGTTCGAACCTGCCTCGTCGCCAATGTTGCGTCCATGTATAATAAGACACAGACTGCAGAGAACGGTACAACAGGTGTTTACTAAACGTGGCTCACACTGCAACTGAACTGTACAGATTACTACTCAGTGTTACATACAAGTGTGGTCACTGCCGGTACTACAGTATACATGAGCTGTAAAACATAGTTCCCCCCTTAAAGGTATATACATTACAATTGGCGTAAGAATGTGGCAGCAGGTCTGTCCAGGCCAAGAATCAGGGCTCCGATGTGCAGGGTGTGGCTGCAATCCAAGATCGAACCTCCCCTTTAAGAGCTGACTGGTGCCAGCGTGTCTGCGTGCAATCGCTAGCTGGCTGCACCTGCGCTGCGCCCGCCCTCGGTGGTAGCACCTCGCTTCTCAGGCTTAGCAGCTTAAGACAGTCGTGCAGCGCCTGTTTTAGCGCTCCAAGCACCTCCTGGGGTGAAGTAGGTCAATTTAGCAGTAGGTGGTGATAATTTGCGCCGGGCGCAAAATTTCGCGTCCGCTCGATGCTTACGCTCCAAACGGGGCGATACTGAATTTCTCCCGCTATATGATTTAAATCCCAACCAAGCAGTGCAGTTATTAAATGGGGCATCGAGGGAGCTGCTATTTTAATGTCTTAGTTCTTTAATTGTCCCTTGTTACGAAGGATCAATTGTTAAATTGTGCTTTTACCTTTATTAAAAACAGATGCTCGTGAAAATGTGCCTTTAGGCAAAATAATGTGCGAAATTGTAGCCACTTGAGATTATAACATAATCCCCTGTATATAAGAATAAGAAACTATTAAGTAGTTAGCAAAATGGTTTCCATAACCATCGCATTGCACTGTGCTCTACAAGGTACAGACATAAATTTTCAGTTTCCATAATGGTCTTTAAGTGCATGTTTTTTTGACATCCTTTATTTCTGTGGTGGTCTATTATTATTGAGTGTATAATAGTGTGGAGCAGTCACCATTGTATGTGTTTCTGTCAGTTTTGCAATTCATAAACATAATTTGCAGTTCCCCAGCAGACCAATGGTCCAATTCTTACCTTCTGAAATCCAAACTTATTGGAAATCTAGACGGATCAATTCAAAATTTTAGCATTGACCAACTGCAAGGGGCCCAACTGCCCTATTCTGAGTTCAGGAGCAAAAAACATACAGTTAAAATTAGAGAACAAGCTTTGTTCCCTGCACTACAATAGTGACTACACTTCAAAAAATGACTTCACTGGCTGTAAACTGCTTTGGGACTTCCGGTGGTCATGAAAGGCGCTATAGAAATGCAAGCCTTTCTTTCTTTCTGATGAGACTACTTTTTGCTTGATGACCTTTCTTCTCAACATTCGGATGAAAGGTCATCGACCTGAAATGTTAATGGGGATCGGGCGGGAAAGTGAAGTTGAGGTCGATGATCAGCCAGCTATGGAATGGCGGAGCAGTCTCGAGGGGCCGTGTGGCCTACTCCTGCTCCTAATTCTTATGCTCTTACGTTAACTCTGTTTCTCTCTCCACAGATGCTGCCTGACCTGCTGAGTGTTTCCAGCATTCTCTGTTTTGGTTTCAGATTTCCAGCCTCAGCAGTGTTTTGCTTTTACTTTTAAAAATCTCTGGAAATATAAAACTTGCATCAGTAAAAAAAAAGTGACCATGAATTGGATTGTTGTAACAACCCAACTGGTTCACTCATGTGCTTCAGGGAAGGAAACCTGCCATCCTTACCCGGGTCTGGCCTCTTTGGGACCCCAGTCCCATACCCATGTGGTTGACTCTTAACTGCCCCTTTACACTTAGTTGTATCAAACTGCTACAAAGACCCACAAGACTCCCTCCCGAACATCACTGTGGGAGCACCTTCACCACACGGACTGCAGCGGTTCAAGAAGGCTGCTCACCACCACCTTCTCGAGGGCAACTAGGGATGGGCAATAAATGCTGGCCTTGCCAGCGACGCCCACATCCCCGAGAATGAATAAGAAATGGCGCGACCTACCCACTGTTATGCTAAACTGTACAGGCGGGGCGGTGGCACATTTGCTGGAGGATTAGTTTAAGGGCACTCCCATTGGCCTTCAGATGGGCAAAGATCAGCCAGGCTTCTGGATCCAAATTGCTATCGAGTGACCCCTACTGGGAGTAGTGTGTGTGGGTGTTGGTTGGGGACATTGTAAGATTCGCAATTTTCAGCAAAAATCACGCAAGAAAACTGGATAAAATAAGACTGTTTATTGACCAAAGTAAGCTTGCACAGAAAAACCTTTGATAAAAGGGCATACAAAATGGCCGCCAGGCCCCGTGATCAGTTTCTGAACCATTTTATTTCTGTTACTGCAAGCCAGACAGGCTTGTGGATTGAAGACAGTGAGCCCGCGAAAGCCAGTATCTGGGAACCGAAACTCAGAGGAACAGCATACATATTCAATGGATTACAAGTACAGGATGGGGCCCATCAAGATATGGGCGGACAATGCAAAATCACTCATACCCATTTATTGTACAAAGGAAAAACCGTTTAGCAGCCATCAAGGAAAATCTCCGGACCGATCAATATGCGAACCGAGCCGCGGTGACAATGCAAAAGACATTAAAAGACATTATCGGCCAGGAAGGCCAGTTTAAGTTATCACCGGCTCCGTTACAAGACAAAGCGCCCCTGCAGAGATTTCTGCCCGCCAAAATTAATACAAAGACAGGACTATGATTTGGCGGGAGATAAGACTGTCCCAAAAGAGTATAACTATGGATTGAAAGTCCATCTAAGTTACTTCGGGCTTTGGGTTACTTGAACAACTTCACTTGACTGGACGGCGGCTGCTTCTTCTTCTTGGACGACTTCAACTTCTTCGGACGGGGACAGGATCGGCGCCTCTTCCACTTCGGCAGATGCAGAATCGATGAAAACGTTTTCGTCTTTTTAAAGAAGGACGGTTTCGGTAAAAGGACAACGTGGTCGGTGTTCAGCCAAACAAGGCTCGGCCACGACGAGAAGACGACGAGGGTGGCCCGGGTACTGGGGTCGGGAGATCATCGACGACCCAGGCCGACGGAGAAGAAACCCTCTGGAGGACTGGCGATCTAGGCCACAAGATTCTCCCATGTGCATAGCCTGCATCTGGGTCTGCTCCATGAACCCAAATCGACTTAGTGGATCTCAACCTTAACGAGCGCTCATCGAGGCTGTGTCTACCCCACCGCTTCGAGAGAGAGAGAATATCGACTGCGCCAGAATTTTCCAAATCCACGTGACGACAGAAAGCAGTGCCAAAAAGGCTGCGAACCCCCTTTCTCGCGATTTCGAGAGTGGTGAGCATGATCCCAGGTTCCCCAGGTCGGAACTTAGTTTAGGTATAGGGGAGGGAGTTAAGGGAAATCGTAATGTGTTTCCCCTTTTACGACGTGCCGTGTGTTCCCCATTTCCATAGAGTCAAGTTCATAAATTTGTGCATGATTGTAGTTACTTTAATCTGTGCCTATGACATGTATTTTGTAATGCTTCAAACTGTTTAAAAATAAAAGCATCCATTTCATGCTATTCAGCCTGGTCTATTGAGTTCTTTTCTCTGCACTACTGTTCTCTGCATCTAAGTCCAAGGTCTAGAACCGTAGGGGGAGTGGGTCGAACCACTCAAGGGTAATTCTTGCACGAAGCCTGGCAGGAGGCCAGAACGGGCAAGAGAGCAGGAAAAAAACCCCTACAACATGACGAGGCTTATCTGTGAGACCCACCATGAAACAATATACCCTCTGCCACTGCTCACTGTCCAAGCCCCCACTAGAAGCACAATCGTTTGGGTGTGGGAGGGGCGGCAGTTTGTGTAAATGCATCTCAGCAAGAGTTTCAAGAGGGAAGAAAATTGACCAAAAATAATTGCATAGTGTTACATAGTATTTACAGCACAGAAACAGGCCGTTCTGTACCAACCTGGACCACACTTGGAGTACTGGGCTTCGTACTGCAAAAAGAATGTTGAGGCACTGGCGAAAGTGCAGAAAAGATTTGCAAGGATGTTACCAGAACTGAGAGGATGCAACTATCAGGAAAGATTGAGCAGGCTGAGGCTCATTTCCCTGGTAAAGGACTGTTCTTCCCCCGTAGCCCCGCAATTCTTTTCCCTTCAAGTATTTATCCAATTCTCTTTTGAAAGTCTCTATTGAATTTGCTTCCACCGCCCTTTCAGGCAGTGCATTCCAGATCACAACAACTCGTTGCGTAAAAATAAACATTTCCTCGCGTCGCCTCTGGTTCTTTTACCAATCACCTTCAATCTGTGCCCTCTGCCACTGGAAACAGGTTCTCCTTATTTACTCCATCAAAACCCCCTCATGATTTTGAACTCCCCTATCAAATCTAAGGGGAGTGGAGAATGCGGGCATTGTGATATCTTGTGCATCAAAATATATAGGGGGAAAAATTCGGTTGATTAGCGCCTCCTGTTAGCACCCTAAGAGGGTGCTGATGGGGCGCAAAGCAACTCGCGCCTGAGCGCAGCGATGTTTGTGCCGCTCGCGAAATTGACCAGACATTTTGCGATGACGTTAAACACTACCGCCACGATCTCCTGCGCCCGCAGATCGTGACATCAGTCGAGCGTGCAATGCCCCGGTAGTGCCCTGGACCGGATATTGAGTGGCGCCCCCTGTCTTTCCGCCTGCTGCTAGCAACGACAGGTAGAGGGGAACGTTTAGCAGTCGGGAAGGAACTGGGGGAGTGCTATTTAATGGCGGCCACTTCCTGACTTATTTTGACGCCGACATTTTTGTACCACGCATTCTGAGAGAGCGAGAGAGACTTCTGGAGAGATTCAATGCTGTGTGAAGGAGTTTTGGGTACTGAGCAGCACTTTGCAGGTTCATTTTGATTTGACCTTTCTTGCATCGATTTAGAAGAGACTTTGGGGTCTGCACTGATTTGGGGCGTCGTCCTGCACCTGCAGTATCAGAGGCATCAGAGGCGCAGAGAGAGAGTGGCAATCATGGCCAGACGGAGGAGGGCCAACAGGCCTCTGCACAGCAGACCTTACCCTCCCAGGGTATTCCAGGAACAATTCTCCTACATCCATTTGTCTGAGGAGCAGTGTTTGCGCAGGCTGCGCTTCAGCAAGGAGGTGGTCACTGAGCCTCACAGCGCCAGGGACCCGGGTTCAAATCTGGCCTCGGGTGACTGTCTGTGTGGAGTTTGCACATTCTCTCCGTGTTTGCGTGGGTTTTACTGAGGACCAGGATGTCTCTGTCGGTGGCAGTGAAGGTGACAGTGGCTCTGAATCTTTATGCCAGCAGCTCCTTTCAATCATCTACTGGGGACATCACCAATATCTCCCAGTTCACTGTCCATTTCTGTATCCGGGAGGTGATAAATGCCCTGTATAAAAGGAGATGCAAGTACATCTCTTTCCCCATGATCCAGGCCAAACAGCATGAACGCGCATGTGGCTTTGCTCGGATAGCGGGCTTCCCTATGGTGCAGGGCGCCATTGACTGCATGCATGTGGCATTGCGGACACTGCAGGAGAATGCAGAGGTATTCCGAAACCACAAGGGCTACCACTCCTTAAATGTCCAGTTGGTCTGTGACCACACACAGCTCATACTCGCCATCAATGCCCGTTATCCTGGCAGCAGCCACGATGCTTTCATCCTGCGCCAGACTGGTGTGCCAGACCTTTTCCAGGCACCGCATCACTCAAGTGGATGACTCCTCGGGGACAAGGGTTATCCACCCTGCACCTGGCTGATGACACCGCTCCGTAACCCCAACAGCCATGCCGAGCTGCGGTACAATGAGAGCCATAGCGCCACCAGGAACATAATTGAGCAGATGATCGGCATGCTGAAGCAATGGTTCCGCTGTCTGGACCACTCAGGAGGAGCCCTGCAGTACTCTCCTGAGTGAGTCTCCCTCTTCATAGTTGTGTGCTGCATTCTTCATAACCTGGCAATCCTGAGGACCCAGCCAATGCCACCAGGGATTGGTGCACCACCTGAGGAGGAGGAGGAGGATAAGGAGGAGGATGAGGAGGAGGAGGATAAGGAGGAGGATGAGGAGGAGGAGGAGGAGGGAGAGGAGGGGGAGGAGGAGGATGAGGAGGATGAGGAGGATGATCAGCAGCAGCACCATGGTGGGAGGGAGGCCCACAATGTTGTCACTGCAAGGGCCGTCCGTCAACGGCTGATAACAAGCCGCTTCTAGGCCCCTACTCAGAAGATGGCTTCTGGCATGGAGAACAACATCATGGAAAGTAACCCGCACCCCCTATAGCCGGCCAAAACTGGAATGATTCCAAAGGGCAAAAATGTAAATTAGAATACAACAACTTTTTTCTTTAACACTCTGTGTGTGTGTCATTTATTCAGGACAAACAATTAGAAACAAACACAACAAATCATGAATTAACAAAAATGGTTCTCACAAGCTGGAGATAAATGCCAAAACAGTAAACAAATGTAATCACACGAACCTCGATCTTTATTACAAACATTCCCACCATTTATTTAGACCTCCTATTTGTTATGTTCATAAATAACTAGATGTTTTCATTATGAACAGCTAGCTTGAGCTAGTCACTTTATTCAGTCATGTGGACTTCTGTGCAGCATCCATCTTGACTACTGCCTTGTGGGTAGCCTAGTGCCTCATGGGTAGCCCCACTCTTATATACATATAGCTCCACCTAGTGTACCATTCTAGAATGAAATGTTACTGATCATTACATCCCCCTTTCTTTGAGGTTAAACAAAATCAATATCAATCAATATCAATCAACTTTCAAGAAACACGATAAAGATGATATCAGTAACACTTTTGTTAGTGCTCTATAAACATAAACATTTTCACAACAGTCAACACATTTTCAAAGCTTTACTTTATACTCAAAGATTAAGTCTATCAGGCTTTTTTACTTCACGTGTGGATCTTCTCAGCACAGGTAAGTCTGATGTGTTTTCATGAGAGCCTGTATGAGTGTTTGTGTTAGATTGTTCTGGTGGTGAGTGACAAGATTCAGTTGCGGCATTGTCATCGATTTGCTCTTGGATAGTTTCTTGTGTTTTCAGGAGGGAACGGCGGTTCCTCCTGAGAATCTGTCCTTCCTCAGTTCTGACAGTGTATGACCTTGGTCCTACTTCCTCAAGAACTGTTGGTATGTCAGCTACTATCATTGGTTCCTTTGCTTGTTTGTTTTGGTGTTTCTGACATGTCTCACATTCACCTATCATGTTCTCAATGTTCTTATTTATGCCAGGTCAATAAACAGTGTCTTTTGCTCTCCTTTTGCATTTTTTAATTCCGAGGTGTCCCTCATGAATCCTTTTGAGCATGTCTTGATGTAAAGCCCATGGAATGACTATTCTGTTCTGTTTTAGTAATAGTCCACTTGCGACACTCAACTCTGACCTGATGTGATAGTATTTTGGACAGGAACCTTTTGGCCAACCATGATGAATGTTCTCTATTACTGTTTGTAACACTGTATCTTTTACTGTTTCTTCTGCTATTTGCTTTGATTTTGTGCCTGACACGGGCAGTGCAGCAGTGACCATACTCACATGAACATCCATGTCCTCCTCAGTAGAGCTCACATGACTCATTGTGGGTGCTCGGGATAGTGCACCTGCTAACACTATGTGCTGCCTGGTGTGTAGATCAGTTCAAAGTCATATCTTTGCAGCTTTATCATGAGTCGTTGAATCCTTGGAGACATCTCATTCAGATTTTCTTTAAAGATGGCAACCAGTGGGCAGTGGTCTGTCTCAACTGTGAAGGTGGGAAGTCCATATATGTAGCCATGGAACTTTTCTAGTCCAACTACGAAGCTTAGACATTCCTTTTCAATCTGGGCGTATTGACACTCAGAATCAGTCATAGACCTGGAGGCATAGGCAACAGGCTTCCGATCTTCACCCTCTGCTTGTAGCAAGACCGCGCCTAGGCCATCTTTTGATGCATCCGTTGACACTTTGATTCTCTTTGTTGGGTCAAAGAAGGTGAGTACAGGTATGGTTGTCAGTACTGTTTTGATGTTCATCCACTCTTGTTCATGTCTTTCTGTCCATGCGAACTCATTTGTTTTATGTAGCAGGTCTCGCAGACAGGCTGTCTTGGCTGACAAGTTAGCAATGAACTTTCCAATGAAGTTTATCATCCCCATGATGCGTAGCACTCCTTTTTTGTCAGTGGTTCGGGGCATGTTGAGTATGGCGTTTACTTTTTCCATATCTGGCTCTATTCCTTTACCAGATAGATTATCTCCTAGGAAAGTGACTTCCTGGATGCCAAACTGACACTTGGCTTTGTTGAGCTTCAGCCCATTCCGGCGTATGCTCTGTAGCACTTTAGTCAGTCTCTCATTGTGTTCTTTCAGTGTGGAGCCCCAGATGGTGATGTCATCAACATAGACCTGAAGTCCTTCTAGACCTTCAATTATGTGTTCCATCGCTCTATGAAAGATTTCAGATGCAGATATTATCCGAAAGGCATTCTGAGGAAACAATACCAGCCAAATGATGTGTTGAAGGTACAGTATTTGGTGCTCTCTTCATCCAGTTTTAGTTGCCAAAATCCTTGTGCGGCATCGAGCTTTGTGAAGTATCTGGCACCTGACATTTCACTGGTGATTTCTTCTCGCTTGGGAATCTGGTAGTGTTCACGTTTTATGTTTGCATTTAAGTCCTTTGGATCCATGCATACTCTTAGATCATTGTTCTTTTTCTTTACACATACCATGGAGTTAACCCAGTCTGTTGGCTCTTCGACTTTCCTGATGACTCCTAGTGTGGTCATTCTGTCCAGTTCATTCTTGAGCCGGTCACGCAGGGGTGCTGGAACTCTCCGTGGAGCATGTACCACTGGCTGAGCATCCTCCTTTAGCTGGATCTTGTAAGTGAATGGTAGAACTCCAAATCCTTTGAACACATCCTGGAAATTACTCACTGCAGAATCCACTGAGTCATCTGGTCTGCTTATGGCACAGTTTATACGGTAGATTCTCTTGACCAGTTCTAAGTCCTCACAAGCTTTGTCACCTAGTAGTGAATCAAGTCCTTCAGCCACAACAGAAAACATGAGATGATGCACTTTGTCTTTGACTGTCACTTTAAGTCTGCATATACCTAAGCTATCTATTTTCTGTCCATTATAGGCCTTCAGTAGTACTGACTTTTTCTGTATTTTGGGCTTTTCTTTCATATTATTAATGTCACTCATAATGATAAAGTTTGCTTTTGCCAGTGTCTAGTTTCAATGTGACGAATGCTCCATTTACCTGTAGTGACATCATCCATTTGTCCTCTTTTACTGCATTAACTTTATGTTCAGCATTGTTCATTCCTGAGGGCTGCACATTTTCTGCATCCTTTTCCATATTGTCACATGACACCATTCGTACAAAAAATGTCTCACTTAAATCAGTGTCCTCAATCACATTGACTTGTTGCCCTTTCTTTGTTTTTATTTTTGAAAAGCATTGTTTGGCAAAGTGATTCTTTCCATTACATTTTGTGCACATTTTTTCAAACGCTGGGCATTGTCGTGACTGGTGTTTGTAACCACAGCGTTTACAATTTAAAATTCCTTCCTCCGATTGCTTTTCATTTCTATTCTGACCATGTTTCTTCCCCTTGTAGGACACAGCACCGACAGCAGCATTATCACTTACTACAATCGCATTATTATTAATTTCACTGAAAGTCTTCGCGTGCTTTTGAGCTAGCTCACTGGCTTGGCATATTTTCACAGCATTCTCCAATGTTAGTTCGGTTTCTCTCAACAAACGTTCCCTGACTTTTTTTATCATGAATACCAAGTACAATCTGGCCACCAATCATGGATGATTTCAGTTCAGAGAAATTACATGTCTGTGCTTTCAGTTTCAGATCGGTCATAAAGCTATCAAAAGTCTCATTTTGCTGCTGTGTCCGTGAACGGAACACGTACCTCTCATAGGTTTTGTTCTGTTTGGGAGAACAATGTGTATCAAACTTCTTTAGCACATCGTCCAATTTTTCTCTGTTCTCCTCTTGATCAAATACAAATGTATTAAATACCTCTATTGCCTGTGGGCCTGCAACCGTGAGCAGCAACGCTATTTTCCTTGCGTCTGTCTTCGTACCGAACCCGATGGCAGCAATGTAGAGTTCGAATTGTTGTTTGAAAGTCCGCCAATTTCAGTCGACATTCCCCGTGAGTTTCAAACCCTCTGGTGGCTTCAAATTCTCCATGTCATGTTTCACAATATTCAGCAGATTTTACCGCTCCTGGTACCATGTTATGTTCATAAATAACTAGACGTTTTTATTATGAACAGCTAGCTTGAGCTGGTCACTTTATTCAGTCATGTGGGCTTCTGTGCAGCATCCATCTTGACTACTGCCTTGTGGGTAGCCTAGTGCCTTGTGGGTAGCCCCACTCTTATATACATATGGCTCCACCTAGTGTACCATTCTAGAATGACACGTTACTGATCATTACACTATTGTTTGCCCTTCGAGGGTGATCTCCATTCCCTGCACACTTTCCCCTTCCCACCCTATTTCTCCTCCGTAATGGGGCCCCAGTGGCTGCAGCAAGGCTGGTGGAAGGCTGCTGAATGTCAGATGCTGAGACTACAGATGCCCTTGATGGATGCACTCGACCAGCTCTGGGCCAGGACGGCCCGGCTGCAGACTTCACCAACTCTGCATGGGTGGTAGCAGTCTGAGCTGGCTGTGTTGCAAGTGCAATGGGGAAGTGACAGTGGTGGCAGCAGGAATGCTGTCATCCTGAGAGAGCACTGCACCTTCCTGCTCGACCGACACACTGGCACTCCCACGGGGCAGTACCTCAGCATCTGGAGCAATCTGCTGAAGCACAGATTGCTAGCCTGCTGCGGCACTGTGAGAGCCCCGGGCAATGTGTCCGACCCAGCGACAATGCCAGCAGTCAATGCTTGCGGGACATCAATCTGAGACTGCATGAGAGCAGTCTGAGACTGGATGGCAGCAGCCATTGACTGAATTGCAGCACTAAGCCATTGTGTTGCATCGGCCTGTGCTGCAGCGGAGTGCTCCACACTCCTTGCCAGTCCATCAATGCTTTTGGGCACCCTTGCCATTGCATCCATGAACTCAGTGTGCATGCTCAAGGCCTGGCTATCCATGGCCGCGATAAAACGCTCCCCCTCTGAGTCCAGTGCAGCAGGCCTCGCTTGCCTGCTCTCCCTCTGGGGAGATGGCCCCCGAGCTTCCCTACCCCCATGGCATTGCTGCAGCCCGCTGGGTCCCGGAGCTTCGTCCTCATCAGACCCTTCCACCCTGCTCCCCTCCATGGAAGACGTGGTCCCAGTGTGGGCATGGGCTCCCTCTGGAGGCGCAGGTGGTGAGGCTCCCTCGGGAGATGCAGGCAGTGAGGCTCCCTCAGGAGACTCAGGCGATGAGGCTCCCTTGGGAGACGCAGATGGTGAGGCTCCCTCGGGAGACGCAGGCGGTGGGGTTCCCTCAGGAGATGTGGGCGGTGAGGCTCCCTCAGGAGACAGAGGTGGTGAGGCTCCCTTGGGAGATGCAGGCAGTGGGGCTCCCTCGGGAGACGCACCCAGTGAGGCTCCCTCGGGAGACGCAGGCGGTTTGGCTCCCTCGGGAGTTGCAGGCAGTGGGGCTCCCTCGGGAGACGCACCCAGTGAGGCTCCCTCGGGAGACGCAGGCGGTTTGGCTCCCTCGGGAGTTGCAGGCGGTGAGTGTGGTAAACCGCTGTTATACCTGCCTGTGTGGGTGTTTGTATTCCACTGTGTACATGTCTGTACATGCCTCGGCTGACTCCTCCCACAAGTCCAGGTATAAAGGTGACTGCTCCACAGTCCCTCTGTATTCTGGACTGGTCGAACACTCGAGGCACACCTTCATTCTCTTGTTAATAAAAGCCTGTTAGTTACTCGCTTAACCTCAGTCTTTTGGGTAATTGATAGCGCATCAATTTTATTAACAAGATTTTTTATAATGGAGAAGATCCTCACACCAGCATGCCTGGACTTAGACCATCGGGAGGCGGACGCATCCACCAAGTTTGCTCACTGGCTTAGGTGCTTTGAAAAATTCCTGATCGCCTCCGCTGCAATGGTAAAATCGGATGAGGACAAACTGGATGTCCTGACCTCCAAAGTGAACCACCGAGCGTACTCGGTCATCCAGGACGCGACCTCGTACACGGCTGCTCTCAAGCTCCTCAAGGACCAGTACACGTGCCCAGTGAACGAGGTGTACGCCAGGCACCTCCTGGGGAGTCGTAAACAACAACCTGGGGAATCGACCGAGGAATACCTTCAGGCACTGTCTGTGCTTGGCCGGGCCTGTGGTTGTAAGGATGTAAAGGCCGCCGTGTACACAGAGGAACTTATCCGGGACGCTTTTGTAGCGGGCCACAGGTCCAATTACACCCGACAGCAACTGTTGGAGCAGAGTGACCTCGACCTCAACAAGGCCTCTGAACTCGCACTATCATTGGACGCAGCCTACCGGGGCATGGATGCCTACTCCTCTGCACCGTGGCCGCCGCGGGGAATGACAGCCTGGGACATGGTAGGACCGTCTCATAGCGCCGTGCCACCCCAGCCGCATCCCAGCAACGGCCCAACTACCGCAGCAGTGTCCCAAGGCCAGAAATGCTACTTCTGTGGCCAGGCCAAACACCCCAGAACGCGCTGCCCGGCAAAAACTGCGATCCGCTCAGGCTGCGGGAAGAAGGGACACTACGCCAGCATCTGCAGGGCCAAAGCCACCCCGAACCCCAGCAGCGCCGCGTGTGGGCCTTACGGGCCGCCATCTTGGGCCTCCCCAGCCATGTGCGAACCACCGGAACAGCAGCCATTTTGGACGCCTCCAGCCACATGGGGATCATGGACGCCGCCATCTTGGATGCCAGCTGGGATGCAGCAGGCCCCCAACACCACCTCATCTGATACCCGCAGTGACACACCGACCCCTACGCTGGCCTCCGTTACGCTGGACCAAGCGAGGCCGCACCAACTGGCCCGGTCCACAATGGACATTAAGGTAAATGGTCACGAAACAACCTGCCTTTTTGACTCTGGGAGCACGGAGAGCTTCATCCACCCTGACACAGTGCGGCGTTGCTCTCTCCCAGTCCTGCCTGCGCACCAGCGGATTTCTATGGCCTCCGAGTCCCAGTCGGCGGACATTGGCGGCTACTGCGTGGTGACACTCTTAGTAGACGGGACTGTGTACGATCATTTTAAACTTCTGGTCCTGCCCCACCTCTGCGCTGCCGTTCTACAGGGGTTAGATTTTCAGTGCCACCTTAAAAGTGTTACGATGGCGTACGGTGGACCCCTCCCCCCACTCACAGTCCGCAGCCAGCAGCTTCCAAATTGTCTGCCGCGCACCAGGTGCAACCTCTCCACACTCAGAGTCACCCCCCCCCACTGTTTGCTAACCTCACCCCCGACTGTAAGCCCATCGCCACAAAGAGCAGGCGATACAGTGCCGGGGACAGGGTTTTCATTAAAACCGAAGTGGAGCGGTTCCTGAAGGAGGGGATTATTGAGGGCAGCACCAGCCCCTGGCGAGCCCAGGTTGTGGTCGTTAAGACCGGCGAGAAGCAGCGCCTGGTCATCGACTACAGCCAGACAATAAATCGCTACACCCTGCTGGACGCTTACCCACTCCCCCGCATAGCTGATACGGTCAACCAGATCGCGCAGTACCGCGTCTTCTCGACCATTGACCTGAAATCAGCGTACCACCAGCTCCCTATCTGCCCTGAGGACTGCCAGTATACTGCCTTTGAGGCAAACGGCCGCCTCTATCACTTCCTTAGGGTTCCCTTTGGTGTCACCAACGGGGTCTCCGTCTTCCAAAGGGAGATGGACCGGATGGTCGATCAAAATGCGTTGCAGGCCACTTTCCCATATCTGGACAATGTGACCATCTGCGGCCATGACTTGCAGGACCATGACGCAAACCTCGAAAAATTCTTCTGCACCGCCCAACTCCTGAACCTGACGTATAACAAGGAGAAGTGCATATTCTGCACAACCCGCCTCGCCATCCTTGGCTGTGTTGTGGAACACGGAGTCATCGGTCCCGACCCCGACCGGATGCGTCCCCTTATGGAACTCCCACTGCCCCACTGCCTCAAGGCCCTGAAGAGGTGCCTAGGGTTTTTCTCCTATTACGCCCAGTGGGTCCCCTACTATGCGGACAAGGCCCGTCCGCTGATCAAGTCCACCTCTTTTCCCTTGACGGCAGAGAGCCGCTTAGCCTTCCACCGTATCAAGGAAGACATTGCCAAAGCCACCATGCACGCAATGGACGAATCCATCCCCTTCCAGGTGGAAAGCGACGCGTCCGACTTTGCCCTGGCCGCTACCCTTAATCAGGCGGGGAGACCCGTGGCCTTCTTTTCACGAACCCTCCAAGGCCCGGAGACCAGACACTCCGCTGTTGAGAAGGAGGCCCAGGCTATTTGGAGGCTGTGCGTCATTGGAGGCACTACCTGGCCGGAAAACGTTTTACCCTGCTCACTGACCAGCGTTCAGTTGCTTTTATGTTTAACAACAAGCAGAGGGGCAAAATCAAAAACGACAAGATCTTGAGGTGGAGAATCGAACTTTCCACCTACAATTACGAGATCTTGTACCAGCCCAGGAAGCTCAATGAACCCCCGGATGCTCTATCGTGTGGCACCTGCGCCAGCGCACAGATCGATAGACTGCGGGCCCTCCACAATGACCTCTGCCACCCGGGGGTCACCAGGTTCTTCCACTTCATCAAGGCCCGCAACCTGCCTTACTCCATTGAGGAGGTCAGGACCATGACCAGGAACTGCCAAGTCTGCGCTGAGTGCAAACCGCACTTTTATAGACCAGACAGGGCTCACCTGATAAAAGCCACTCGCCCCTTCGAGCGCCTGAGCGTTGATTTTAAAGGGCCTCTCCCCTCCTCCGACCGCAATGTGTACTTCCTCAACATTATTGATGAGTACTCCCGTTTCCCATTCGCCATCCCCTGCCCGGACATGACCAGTGCCACGGTCATTAAATGTCTGAACGACCTCTTCACCCTGTTCGGTTTCCCCAGCTATATCCATAGCGACCGGGGCTCATCGTTTATGAGCGACGAACTCCGCCAGTACCTGCTCGCTAGGGGTATTGCCACAAGCAGGACCACCAGTTACAACCCCCGGGGGAACGGACAGGTGGAAAGAGAGAATGCAACAGTTTGGAAGGCCGCCCTGCTATCCTTAAAGTCTAGGGGCCTTCCGACCTCCCGCTGGCAGGATGTGCTCCCCGATGCGCTCCACTCTATTCGGTCACTGCTCTGCACTGCCACTAACGCCACCCCTCATGAAAAAATGTTTGTCTTCCCAAGGAAGTCCCCATCGGGGACATCGCTACTGCCATGGCTGACGTCCCCAGGGCCGGTCCTACTGAGAAGACAAGTGAGGACCCATAAAATGGACCCCCTGGTCGAGAGGGTCGACCTCCTCCACGCCAACCCCCAGTATGCTTACATTGCGTACCCGGACGGGCGGGAGGACACAGTCTCCATACGAGACCTCGCACCCTCGGGGGCCCCAGTAACCCACTAGCCACTACCACCCCCCCCACGATCCAATATCCAACCCCAGCAGGCGGCACGTCCGGTCCCCGCGACCCGCTCGACACCCACGGGGACTACACACCAGTGCCCCAGCCTACGCGGGACTCGACGCCGGAAGCTTCACTACCCCTGCCGTCGCCACGTCGATCACAGTGGCAGACAAGACCTCCGGAGAGACTCCAATATACGAACTTTTAATACACTTCACCCCGCCGGACTCATTTTTAAACAAGGGGTGAATGTGGTAAACCACTGTTATACCTGCCTGTATGGGTGTTTGTATTCCACTGTGTACATGTCTGTACATGCCTCGGCTGACTCCTCCCACAAGTCCAGGTATAAAGGTGACTGCTCCACAGTCCCTCTGTATTCTGGACTGGTCAACCACTCGAGGCACACCTTCATTCTCTTGTTAATAAAAGCCTGTTAGTTACTCGCTTAACCTCAGTATTTTGGGTAATTGATAGCGCATCAGTGAGGCTCCCTCAGGAGATGCAGGTGGTGAGGCTCCCTCGGGAGACGCAGGCGGTGAGGCTCCCTCGGGAGATGCAGGCAGTGAGGCTCCCTCGGGAGATGCAGGCGGTGAGGCTCCCTCGGGAGATGCAGGCGGTGAGGCTCCCTCGGGAAACGCAGGCGGTGAGGCTCCCTCGGGAGATGCAGGCGATGAGGCTCCCTCGGGAGACGCAGGCGGTGAGGCTCAGGCTTTCTCTTCCTCCTCGCCTGGGGCGTCGCTGCCACTTGTTGGTTGAGGGACAGGCTGATCAGCTGGTGGTTCACTATCTGAAAGCAGGGAGGTACAAGAGTGGCTTTAGCGTCAGGGCAGGGGGGCAGTAAGGGAGCAAGGACTGGAGACATTTAAAGTTGGATTGAAAGTGTAAAAGGCTGGTGTTGTGAGGGGCAAGTAGAATGAGAGAGGAGAAAAAGCTGATGAACTTACCATTGCTGTCCCCAAGGGGGTCAACTTCTCCATCGTCCACGGGACTTAGGTAGCAGTGGGGAAATTAAAAACCAGAGCGTGTCAGGAAGGGGCAGAAGGTATGGAGTAAAAGGTAAAGAAATAAAATGGGCAAAAGCAGGAACTAAGTGTCACAAAACATATTTGAAAGTTCTCTATCTGAATGCACGTAGCATTCGTAACAAAATAGACGAGTTAATGGCACAAATAACAACATATGTGTATGATCTTGTGGCCATTACAGAAACATGGCGTCAGGGTGACAATGCCTGGGAATTAAACATACCAGGTTATTTAATGATCAGGAAGGACAGGCATGACGGAAGGGGAGGTGGGGTGGCTATGTTAATAAAGGAAGGAATCACTGTAATACAGAGAAATGATATTGGGTCAAAAGATCAGGATAATGAAACAGTTTGGGTGGAGATAAGGAATAATAAGGGGAAAAAAACACAAGTGGGCATAGTCTATAGGCCTCCGAACAGTTGCAACTCTGTTGGACGGAGTATCAATCAGGAAATAGTTGAGGCTTGTAATAAGGGAACATCTATAATTATGGGGGATTTTAACTATCATATTAATTGGACAAATCAAATTGGGCAGGGCTGCCTTGAGGATGAGTTCATTGAGTGTATTAGGGATGGGTTTCTTGAGCAGTATGTAACTGAACCGACCAGGGGGCAAGTAACCTTAGATCTGGTCCTGTGTAACGAGACAGGATTAATTAAAAATGTCCTAGTAAAGGATCCCCTTGGAATGAGTGACCATAACATGGTTGAATTCCATATTCAATTAGAGGGTGAGAAGGTTGGATCTCAAACAAGCGTGCTAAGCTTGAATAAAGGAGACTATGAGGTATGAGAGCGGAATTGAGTAGAGTGGATTGGGAAAATAGATTAAAGGGTAAGACGATACATGATCAGTGATGTACATTTAAGGAGTTATTTTACAACTTCCAAGACAATATATTCCACTGAGAAGAAAAGGGTGTAAAAGAAAAGACAGCCATCCATGGCTAAGTAAAGAAATTAAGGATAGTCTTCAACTAAAAACAAGGGCATATAAGGTAGCCAAATCTAGTGGGAGGATAGAGGATTGGGAAAACTTTAAAAGACAGCAAAAAATAACAAAAAGATTGATTAAGAAACGGAAGATAGATTATGAAAGTAAATTAGCAAAAAATATAAAAACAAATAGTAAGAGTTTTTATAGTTATATAAAAAGAAAAAGGGTGGCTAAAGTAAATGTTGGTCCCTTAGAGGATAAGACCGGGAAATTAATGGTGGGAAATATGGAGATGGCAAAAACACTGAATGAATATTTTATATCAGTCTTTACAGTAGAGGACACTAAGAATATCCCAACACTGGACAAACAGGGGGCTATAGGGGGGGAGGAGCTAAACATGATCAAAATCACTAAGGAAGTGGTACTCGGTAAAATAATGGGACTCAAGGCGGATAAATCACCTGGACCTGATGGCTTACATCCTAGGGTCTTGAGGGAAGTGGCGGTAGGGATTGTGGATGCATTGGTAATAATTTTCCAAAACTCCCTGGGCTCAGCAAAGGTCCCGGCAGACTGGAAAACTGCTAATGTAACACCCTTATTTAAAAAGGGCAGTAGACAGTTAGCCTAACATCTGTGGTAGGTAAAATTTTGGAGTCCATTATTAAGGAGACAGTAACAGGACATTTGGATAATCATAATTTAATAGGACAAAGTCAGCATGGTTTTATGAAGGGGAAGTCATGTTTGACAAATTTGCTGGAGTACTTTGAGGAAGTAACATATAGGGTGGATAAAGGGGAACCAGTGAACGTAGTGTATTTAGACTTCCAAAAGGCATTTGACAAGGTGCCACACAAAAGATTATTGCTTAAGATAAAAAAACCACGGGATTGGGGGTAATATTCTGGCATGGATAGAGGATTGGCTCTCTAACAGAAGGCAGAGAGTTGGGATAAGTGGTTCATTCTCAGACTGGCAATCAGTAACTAGTGGTGTTCCGCAGGGGTCAGTGCTGGGTCCCCAACTCTTTACAATCTATATTAACGATTTGGAGGAGGGGACCGAGTGTAACATATCAAAGTTTGCAGATGATACTAAGATGGGAGGGAAAGTAGTGAGTGAGGAGGACATAAAAAACCTGCAAGGGGACATAGACAGGCTAAGTAGGTGGGCAGAGATTTGGCAGATGGAATACAATACTGGAAAGTGTGAGGTTATGCACTTTGGCAGGAAAAATCGTAGAGCAAGTTATTATCTTAATGGCAAGAAACTTGAAAGTACTGAAGTACAAAGGGATCTGGGGGTCCTGGTGCACGAAACTCAGAAGGTTAGTATGCAGGTGCAGCAAGTGATTAAGAAGGCCAATGGAATGTTGGCTTTCATTGCTAGGGGGATAGAATATAAAAATAGGGAGGTATTGCTTCAGTTGTACAAGGTATTGGTGAGACCGCACCTGGAATACTGCATACAGTTTTGGTGTCCATACTTAAGAAAAGACATACTTGCTCTCGAGTCAGTACAAAGAAGGTTCACTCGGTTAATCCCGGGGATGAGGGGATGGACATATGAGGAGAGGTTGAGTAGATTGGGACTCTACTCATTGGAGTTCAGAAGAATGAGAGGCGATCTTATTGAAACATATAAGATTGTGAAGGGGTTGGATTGGGTGGATGCGGGGAGGATGTTCCTGATGATGGGTGAAACTAGAACTAGGGGGCATAGTCTTAGAATAAGGGGCTGCTCTTTCAAAACTGAGATGAGGATGAACTACTTCACTCAGAAGGTGGTAGGTCCATGGAATATGCTGCCCCAAAAAGCTGTAGAAGCTACATCATTACATACTTTTAAAACAGAAATAGACAGTTTCCTAGGAGTAAAGGGAATTAAGGGTTACGGGGAGCGGGCAGGAATTTGGACATGAGTCTAGGTTCGGATCGGACATGGCCCTGTGGGTAGCGGAGCAGGGCCAGGAGCCGTGTAGCCTGATCCTGCTCCTATTTCGTGTGTCTAATTCTGTTAGATTCAGGAGATGGTTCTGTGATAGTAGGTTGGCGGTTAGGATCAGATCAGCCATGATCTTATTGAATGGCGGAGCAGGCTCGAGGGGAACGATTGGCCTACTCCTGCTCCTATTTCTTATGTTCTTATGTTCTTATGACTTGTAACCTTGAAATTTTCTTTGAACAGCAAGTAATGGGAGTGAGCAAAACACAGTGTTATGAAGTCCTACTTTCAATATCCTTCATAACATAACTGCAGAAAAATGTTCAATTTCCACATACCAGGTGAAGCAATTCATTGATGCATTGATGCTGCACATGGTGCGATGAAGGATCTAGACTTTCAAACTTTCCCAAGGGAATAAAAGAGAGTATTTCCTGAATCTAACCGAGGTGTTTAAGATGATTAAAGGATTCGATAGGGTAGATAGAGAGAAACGGTTTCGTCTGGTGGGGGGAAGTTCGGAACAACGCGACATAACCTTAAAATTAGAGCCAGGCCATTCAGGGGTGATGTCAGGAGGCACTTCTTCACACAAAAGGTGGTGGAAATCAGGAACTCCCTCCCTCAAAAAGCTGTTGAGGTTGGGGGGCAATTAAAAATGTCATAACTGAGATTGAAAGATGTTTGTTAGGCAAGGGTATTAAGGGTTACGGAACCACGGCGGGTAGCTGAGGGTCTGCAGCTCAGCCGGTCCTCCTCCCGTGCATTGCTGCTGGCGCTTGTTATGAGATAGCTTGGCCTGCAAGAAAAAGGATGGCTTCTGAGTGAATGTGTAGCCATGTGCTTGCCTGATGTGCCTCCCATAGTTGAATAGCCCTTAATGTATGCAAGGTGTGGAATGTGCGTGTGTGTTTCATGAGATGGCCATAGCTCTTGGATGAGTGTTGGGCATTTGGGGTTTTTAAACCCTCTGAGCACACAGTGAAGATGAGATGGAGGGATGGAGAGGTATTGAAAAGCAGCCACTCACCCTAACCACCCAAGTGAAGTCATTGAACTTCTTCCCACATTGGGTGTGGGTCCTGGGCACCAGGCTCCTGGAGGAGACGTGCTGAGCCACCTCCCTCCAGACTCTTCTGTATTCGCGGGGCAATGGCCTCCTGCCACTCTGTGGGTAGAGCACTGCCCGTCGCCGCTCCACGGCGAGAACCAGAGCCACCAAAGCCCAGTTGCTGAAGCGCTGAGCTCTTTCTCTGGGCCTCTCCATTGGTGGTTCCAGCAGAATTGATGTACAGGTCTGCCCAGGCCAAGATTCAAGGTTGCAATGAGCAGGATGTGGCTGGACAGCAACATGGACCCTCCCCTTTAAGAACTGGCCAGTCTTTCTGTGTTCCCTTGCTGACTGACATGTTTACAAGGATGTTGCTGGGAGTAGAGAATCTTAGTTATGAGGAAAGACTGGATAGGCTGGGTCTGTTTTCCTTGGAACAGAGGAGGCTGAGGGGAGACCTTATTGAGGTGTATAAAATTATGAGGGGCCGAGATAAAGTGAATAGAAAGGACCTATTTCCCTTAGCAGAGGGGTCAAAAACCAGGGGGCACAGATTTAAAGTAATTGGGGAAAGGTTTAGAGGGGATTTGAGGGGAAATTTCTTCACCCAGAGGGTTGTGGGGGTCTGGAGCTCACTGCCTGAAAGGGCAGTTGAGGCAGGAACCCTAACCACATTTAAAAAGTACTTGGATGTGCACTTGGGATGCTCTAACCTGCAGGGCTACGGGCCAAGAGCTGGGAAGTGGGATTAGGCTGGATAGTTCTTTCTTGGCCGGCGCGGAAACGATGGGCTGAAATGGTTTCCTTACATGCTGTAACTTTCTATGATTCTATGATCACCTGAGCTTTGCCATCGCTCTGAGGTCGCGCCTCGCTCCTTGGCATTAGTGCCTTAAAACAGGTGTGTAGTGCTCAAATCACCTCCAGTGCCGATAGAGGCCAAGTTTGCAATCGGAGGCGATAATTAACACCAGGCACTAAACTTTGCGCCCGGCTGATAATTGCGCCCCAAACGGGGCGATACCGAATTTCTCCCTATTCACTCCCCACACCACCCAAAAAACCATGTGATCTTCAGCAGCGGCAAAAAAAACCCAGATAAAAACCCAGGTCAATCTGGGGAAAATATTCTGGGAAATTCCTCTCCGACCCAGCTAGGTGATCAAAACTAGTCCAGGAGATCACTCTGACCCTGAATTCCCTGCAGCACTGACCTTTGGCCTGAGTAGTTGAGCCCTGATTCAGGGTAGTCCTGGCAGCAGTTCAGACTTAAGATCATTTAGGGCTGAGATGAGGAGAAATCTCTTCACTCAGAGGGTGGCGAATCTTTGGAATTCTCTACCCCAGAGGGCAGTGGATGATGAGTCATTGAGTATATTCAAGACAGAGATCGATAGATTTTTGGGCACTAAGGGAATCGAGGGATATGGGGATAGTGCAAGAAAGTGGAGTTGGATAAGTTCAGCCATGATCTTATTGAATGGTGGAGCAGGCTCGAGGGGCCGTATGGCCTATTCCTGCTCTTATATCTTATGTTCTTAACCTACCCTCCAAGCGATGACACTGTCATCTCCATAGTATCACAGAGTAATTTATTGCTGGCTAAAATTTAAGCCGTATACATGGAAAGGTATTACGATGATTGGCTTTATCCAGGTTAATGAGCCAGGATGACAGACATGACCCAAATAAGTTACCATGCTGCGGCAATCACAACGCAACACTATGGAAATTGAAGCAAAGCCACCTTTCATTGAGGCAGAAATGGCAGCTAAATGATGAACTTTCTTTGAAATATTAACTGTACCAAGGAAATGGAGAAAGAGAATGAGGAACACATAGAAATGAATGTTAATTAGGAAGTGACTAAGTAGGATGATGCCTGAGAAATATAGGGAGGCGCTGCAATTGCTTATAGTGCCCACAAGAATAAATATGAAAAAGCAAAGTAGAGCAGCTAGGGAATGATGTTAAATTATGGAACTGAAGAACACTAGACTGTCAGATTAGAGAATAATTCCTTAAAACAAAAGGGAGTTGAACTCAATCATGAGGGAGAAAATGGGTTGGCTATAAAGAAGTTAAACTAACATTATCAACCGTAGAGGATGTAAAAAAAGAGAGACTTGTAGGAACGGAGGTTCCTATCAAAAAGACTGAGTTCGACTCAGGTAATTAAATTAATGAACTTTAAAGAAATCAAACGAGTTTAAACTGGAAACTGCTAGGACACATCAATAACAGGTCTATTCTCCTTGAGGGCTCCACGAGGATTGATACCCCGATCAGGAGAGTGACGTCATGACGTCATCATGTTCTTCCCACCATTGGGGCATCAAGTGACTAACGGCATGACGTCATCACGTGCTGTAAAGGTAACTGGCATTGTACAGTCATTAAAGGTACAGGCAAAGACAGTAACTACATTGCTGTTAAAGGAATTATGTACAACCGCTCTGAGTCCTTTGGTGGCTCCGCCACATGCGCCCCCCGATAATTGTCTTTAACAGAAAAGGTGAGGCGAGGAGGAGGCCTGATGAGCCTGTCCGATCGACTTCGATACCCTGGTAGAGGAAGTTGACGACCGGTGGACGCGTTGGCAGTTGGTGGCGGCTGAGCAGGCGTGGCGAGCGCAGTCGGGTTGTCAGGCGGCTTTGGTTGATCAGGTGTGGTGGCAACAGGCGGTCGGCCACATTTGGGTGGTTGAGCGACTACGACAGGGTGGTCCAGGTCCAGGTGAGCCGGCTTCAAGTGGTCCACCGAGATGTGATCCGGTTTCCCTCCGACGTCGACCAAAAAGGATTTGTCACCCGATTCGATGACGTGGAAAGGACCAGTGTAAGGAGACTTGAGCGGATCCCGGTGAGCGTAGTGTTGGATGAAGACATACTCCGCATTCTTCAGTCCCGGTGGCACGTAGGAGGTCTGCAAACCATGATTGGACGTAGGTTGCGGGGCAAAGCATCTGGCCGCTTCTTGGTGGCGAACGAGTTGCCAGGAGGCGGACCATGGCTCTGTGGGAGAAGGGAGTACATCTCCCGGTACACGGAGCGGCTGGACATAGACGAGTTCAGCCGAAGATGATTGTAGATCATCTTTGGGCGTCGTACGGAGACCCAACAGGACCCATGGGAGTCTGTCCACCCATCCTATGCCTTGAAGACTGGCCCAAAGAGAGGCTTTAAGCGACCTGTGGAATCGCTCGCAAAGGCCGTTTGCCTGCGGATGATAGGTGGTGGTGCGATGAAGTTTGGAACTGAGCCCCTGAGCCACAGCGTTCCAAAGATCCGAGGAAAATTGTGGCCCGCGGTCAGAGGAGATGTCCGCCGGTACCCCGAAATGAGCGACCCAACAGGAGATGAAAGCTCTAGCGACGTCTGCCGACGTGGTGGAAACCAAAGGAATTGCCTCTGGCCACCTAGTGGTGCGGTCCACTATGGTAAGGAGATGAGTATAACCCTGAGAAGGCGGAAGCGGCCCCACGAGGTCCACATGCACGTGGTCGAGACGACGCTCCAGAACAGTGAACACAGCCACTGGAGCCTTGACATGACGCTGTAGGGGGGCATCTATTAACTGGTTTAAGGTAATTTCCCTGGTCTTGCAGCCTTTGCCTGCACTCTGACCAATTCCAATCTTTTACCTGGTTTACGGTAATTCACCTGGTCAGGCAGCCTGCTGCTACACTTTAAACCAAATTCCAATAAACCAATTTTCATACAGCGGTTTCGAATCGCTACCCCACCTTCCAGTTCGGACTGAAGGACTTATAATTAATGATATTAAAACGGACAAATGGTCTGGATGAGAGATAATCAGGCTTTATTAACTAGAAGAAACTATAATCAAATATAAAACTATACCACATGAACACAGTAAATTACAGTAAAATTGCTTAAATGGAGGCAGGCAGACGGCAAAAATGAGGGGTAAGTGGCTACAATGTTGATTAAACAATCTTAGCAATATCCCCTTGATGTGCCTTCAATAACCACAAAACTAGAAGTTATAGACTTTAACAAGTTGGCTTTTAATCACTAAGATCAGAGCTAACATCTCAACACACTGACTGGCTCACAGGAATGAGTCATACAGATCCTGGGATCTTTAAGTAAGAGAAATCAGGGGCGGAGCCAAGAGCCAAGACCTGGAGCCTTCCAGGTTAGTCAGGGAAGAGGAAGTGAAACTATACACCGTGTGGGGGAGGGTAATATACATGAGTGCAAAACGAATACAGGCAAGACAAGCAGATTTCATTACATTCACCCCTTCTTTAGATTTAGTCCATCGGGGTGATGTTTCTTAAAAGTTGGTATAAGTGAGTCTGTCAGGAGGTTTTGCGGTTCTCAGTGACCGGCGCAAAGCCGGTTGGGGTGCCTCTAGGGGAATGGATTCTGGTTCCTCCGCTGTCCGGGCCTCCGCAGTGTCTTCCAGGTTATCTGCAGTGCCCTCCAGGTTAAAGTTGGGTATTGATACCTCTGGGCGTCCTGTCTCTTTTTGGTGTAGGTCTTCCTCGGGTAGTCTCTCATCGTTCTCTCCGCTCCCCGAGGGAGCGAGGTCTTTTATGGAGTGTCCTCTCGCCCGTCAGAGTATTCGATATAGGCGTACTGAGGGTTTGCATGGAGGAGCTGTACCTTTTCCACAAGGGGGTCCGTTTTATGGCCTCTCACGTGCTTCTGCAATAGTACTGTCCCCGGAGACGTCAGCCACGTGGGTAGAGCTATGCCCGAGGTGGATTTCCGGGGGAAAACGAACATCTTTTCGTGAGGGGTAGCATTAGTGGCTGTACATAACAGAGACCTTATGGAGTGGAGCACGTCTGTGAGGACTTCCTTCCAGCGGGAGGTCGGAAGGCCTTTTGACTTTAAGGCTAACGTGACAGCCTTCCTAACAGTAGCATTCTCCCTTTCCACTTGCCCATTACCCCGGGGGTTGTAGCTAGTGGTTCTGCTAGTGGCTATCCCCTTTGAGAGCAAGAACTGGCGCAGTTCGTCTCTCATAAATGACGTCCCCCTATCGCTGTGTATGTAGTTCGGCATGCCAAACATGCAGAATAGATTACAGAGACACTTGATGACCATGGCACTGGTCATGTCTGGGCAGGGAATGGCGAAGGGGAAGCGGGAATATTCATCGATGATATTGAGGAAGTATACGTTACGGTCGGCAGAGGGAAGGGGTCCCTTGAAGTCCAGACTTAGGTGCTCGAATGGCCGTGTGGCTTTGATAAGGTGTGCACGGTCAGGCCTGTAGAAACGAGGCTTGCATTCCGCACAGGTGCGGCAGGCTCTGGTCATTGCCCTGACCTCCTCGATGGAGTGTGGCAGATTGCGGGACTTTATAAAATGGTATAGTCGGGTGACCCCTGGGTGACAGAGGTCATTGTGGAGACCCTGTAATTTGTCCGTATGAATGCTGGCACACATTCCCCACGATAGGGCGTCTGGGGGTTCATTAAGGGCTCCTGGCCTGTACATAATATCATAGTCGAACGTGGATAGTTCGATCCTCCACCTGAGTATTTTGTCATTCTTGATTTTCCCCCTTTGTTTGTTATTAAACATGAAAGCCACCGACCGCTGGTCGGTGAGCAGGGTGAAATGTTTGCCGGCTAGGTAGTGTCTCCAGTGCCGCACTGCCTCCACTATAGCCTGTGCCTCCTTCTCGACAGAAGAGTGCCTGATTTCAGGTCCCTGAAGGGTTCGGGAGAAGAAGGCCACAGGTCTCCCAGCCTGATTGAGGGTCGCAGCTAAGGCAAAGTCTGATGCATCGCTTTCGACTTGAAAGGGAATGCTTTCGTCCACTGCACACAGTGCAGCCCTTTCAATGTCCTGTTTGATACTGGTGAAAGCCTCCTGAGCTTCAGCTGATAGTGGGAAGGACGTCGATTTAATGAGGGGTCGGGCCTTATCAGAGTAATTGGGCACCCATTGGGCATAATACGAAAAAAATCCCAGGCACCTTTTTAAAGCTTTGGGTTTGTGTGGCAGGGGCAGTTCCTTTAGGGGGCGTAATCAGTCAGGGTCCGGTCCAGTTACCCCATCTTCCACCACACAGCCGAGGATACAGAGACGGGTTGTGTTGAAGACACATTTGTCTTCTTTGTTGGTTAGATTCAGCTTTAGGGCAGTTTATAAAAATCTCGCAAGATTTAGATCGTGGTCTTGCTGGTTGTGCCCGCAGATAGTGACATTGTCCAGATAGGGGTAGGTAGCTTGTAGTTTATTCTCGTCAACCATGCGGTCCATCTCACGTTGGAAGACCGAGACCCCATTTGTTACCCCGCAAGGCACTCTGAGAAAATGGTAGAGGCGTCCGTTCGCCTCAAAGGCGGTGTATGGGCGGTCCTCCGTTCTAATGGGGAGTGGGTGATACGCGGATTTGAGGTCGATATTTGAGAAGACTCGGTATTGTGCAATCTGGTTGACCACTTCTGATATGCGGGGTAAAGGGTAGGCGTCCAGCTGGGTATAAATATTAACAGTATGGCTGTAGTCAATTACCATCTGTTTCTTTTCGCTATTTTTAACTATGACTACTTGGGCACGCCACGGACTGGTACTGCATTCAATAATGCCTTCCCGCAGGAGTCTGTCCACTTCCGCCTTGATAAAGTGTCTGTCTTCCAGACTGTACCGTCTACTTTTGGTCAATATGGGCCTACAGTTCGGAGCGAGATTAGCGAATAAAGAGGGCGGGCTGATTTTTAAGGTTGATAGGCCACAGACTGTGAGTGGCGGCTGGGACCCGCCATATGCTAGCGTGACACTTTCGTGGTGGCACTGGAAGTCCAGGCCCAAGATTACATTAACACAGAGTTCTGGCATCACGAGGAGTTTAAAATCCTTGTAGTCCGTGCCATTTACAGTCAGTGTTACCACACAGTAGCCCAAAATGTCCGAAGTGTGGGGCTTAGCAGCCATAGCAATTCTGCTCCGTGTAGGGGTTACCATTAATGAGTGCCGCCGTACCAGGCTAGGGTGGATAAAACTCTCGGTACTCCCACAGTCAATTAAACATTTCGTTAAATTCCCGTTTACCTGTATGTCCATCATAGATTTTGTCAACGGGTGTGGCCTGGATTGATCCACCATGATCGAAGCCACTGTTGGGCCCTGGGCGGCCGTTGAGTCGGGAAAAGATGGCAGATCCCAAGATGGCGGCCCGCACGGCACGCACGAGGCGGTGACGGAGTTGGAAATCGGATTCCCCCTGCAGACTTTGCTAAAATGCCCCTTTTTCTTACATTTGAAGCATGTAGCGTCCTTCGCTGGGCATCGTTGTCTGGGGTGCTTGGCCTGGCTGCAGAAGTAGCATTTCGGGCCTCTAGACATTGCCGCTGTAGTAGGACTCCTGGGTGAACTTGTGTGTGGGTACTCCGGCGGTGTAGAGCTGGTCTGAGACCTGGATGGGGAAGATGGCTGATTCCAAGATGGCGGCCCGCTCGGCGCGCACGAGGCGGTGAGGGCCGCATGGCCGGAAGAATAAGAGTCAGAGTTTTTCTGGGCCACGTCCAGCGATCGCGCAGTGGCCACTGCCTTTTTTTAAGTCCAGGACCTCCTTCTCCAGCAGTCTCTGCCGGATATAATTCGATTTGAGGCCCGTGATGAAGGAATCGCGGACCAATTCGTCAGAGTACACGTTGGCCGTCACGGCCTTGCAGTTACAGTCCCGGACCAAGTCCTTTAGGCCCTGTAAGAAATCGTCCATTGATTCCTCAGGCCACTGCCTGCGTGTAGCCAGCAGATGTCTGGCGTACACTTCGTTTACTGGCCTCTGGTATTGGGCCTTCAGGATAGTGATGGCCTCCATGTAAGAGGTGGCATCCCGGATGAACGAATAAATCCAATGATTAACGCGAGTAGTCAGTAGACTCAGTTTATCTAACTCACTAGCGGATGAGGCCCTCGCGAAGAGTTCGAAGCATTTGAGCCAGTGTCCAAATTGATTTGATGCTTCAGCAGAATGTGGATCCAAGTCCAGACGCTCTGGTTTTAGGAGTCAATCCATCCTAGTATTCTTTAGTGATTAAAATTGATGTGCCTTCAATAACCACAAAACTAGAAGTTATAGACTTTAACAAGTTGGCTTTTAATCACTAAGATCAGAGCTAACATCTCAACACACTGACTGGCTCACAGGAATGAGTCATACAGATCGGCAGCACGGTGGCATAGTGGTTAGCACTGTTGCCTCACAGCACCAGGGACCCGGGTTTGAATCCGGCCTCGGGCGACTGTCTGTGTGGAGTTTGCACATTCTCCCCGTGTTTGCGTGTGTTTTCTCCGGGTGCTCCGGTTTCCTCCCACAGTCCAAAGATGTGCGGGTTAGGTTGATTGGCTATGATAAATTGACCCTTAGTGTTAGGGGGATTAAATACGTGGGGTTACAGGGATAGGGTGGGATATGTGTTGGTGTAGGGGTTACGGGGATCGGGTGGGATATGTGTCGGTGCAGGCTCGATGGGCCGAAATGGCCTCTATCTGCACTGTGGGGTTTCTGTGATTCTGTGATTCTGTGAGATCCTGGGATCTTTAAGTAAGAGAAGTCAGGGGTGGAGCGAAGAGCCAAGACGTGGAACCTTCCAGGTTAGTCAGGGAAGAGGAAGTGAAACTATACACCATGTGGGGGAGGGTAATATACATGAGTGCAAAACGAATACAGGCAAGACAAGCAGATTTCATTACACCCCTTAATTACCATCCCCCAACTCCTTACTAGGTTGCTTTGCTGAGGAGTCAGAAACCTGCTCACCTGGGGTCCAGCGAAGTAAGAGCTAAGAGAGAGAGATAGCTTCTCAGGAGTTATCTTTATACCTGGAAAGGTTTGACTGCAAAATTCGCGCCGAAAGTTCCAATACACAAGAGAAACGCTGATGATTGGTTGATTCAAAGTGGTTGGAATGGGTTAATGTGTCTGCACTGTGCGGCCGAATGTTCCCGCCCACATTCAGAGCTCACCTAGGCTAAAACAAAAGGGAATGCAGCTGCCCTATTGTCCAGAATGATGGGTGCTTCAAACACCCATTCAATTCCTAAACTGTTGCATAAAAAATCCATCCCATGGTTTCAGTGTCCCATTGTCTGTGAGTGCTTTGAATGGCTGTGTAAACAGAAGCAGTTTCAATCGATTGTCCTGCAGTTGGTCTCAAGTGGGCTAATCTCTTATGTCAATAAGCAACCTCAAGTGCTTCTGAAGGGAAACTCCCTTTGAATGGCAGGTTTTTGACCGCCACTGTATCCTCCCACTTTTTCACAGACAACTCGAGCTGTTTTTTTTTTCAAGCCCCATTGTTCTTGGCCAATGCTTTCTGTGGCCATTTTAAAACCTTTTGTGATTGCCCAAACTCCAGGGAACAATTTTATTAATAAAAGTACTGTCTTAAGGTGTGTGAATATTTTCCACAGAGCTCCACGAGTCCCGTGTTGTCCACGTTCTTTCCATCTCAGAGCAGTCTTTTGCAGTTCTAGGCACATTTTAAAACATTGTAGACAAGTCACATCACCCAATTCTTCATCCACGAAGTGGACCAATATTTTCAATCTTCAGGGAAAAATAGGGGAATTTTGCGAAACCCCTACATTCCCTCCTTTTGATACTCCCAACTTGCTTGTAGTATCAACTCGAAGGAGTGAGCAAAATTTTCAGACCCCCCTCACAAACAACCATCCCCTGTATTTATCTAATAGCTATCTGCCACTGATCCCCCGAACCGTCTATTCCCCTAAAATTCGAGAAAAAACTGTGGTACGGTAGGCATCTTACAGATACATCAGTTTACAATAAGGGGTCTCATACCCATACAGCTTGTAAAATTACAATGCAATCAACATTTACAATCACTTTTTACATTATAACCTATTACAAAATGTTGCAATCTTAGTTACACAATGTAATCAAAATGATCCCAAGCATGGAGAGGGTCCAATGCCTCTGCTCGACTTGGAACTATAAAACAAAAAAAAAGTCATTAAACACTTGAAACAACATGCTTAAATAAACCCCGACCATCACATGCCAATGATGGGTCACGAAATTCGAGTGGGTATTGCTCCTCCCACCCGGGCAGTAAATGTACCTTCCACCCCCCTTTGATTGTCTTAAACTTTGAAACAGACAGAATGGATTGACAGACCAGCCTGCTCCGCCAGCCCCGAGCCGTTCACTTGTCCCTTTGTGGAGGCGGGGTAGCTCTCATGTTAAAATTACCTTGGCACAGACCGAGACCGGGGAGTATGGGACCGTGACTCCCAGTCCCTCCCCCTCCCATCTTCCCTCGACTGGCTGCAGAAAATGATGGGTGCCTGTGCAGCGGCTCTCCCTGGCCCCACACTGAAACTTGGATCCCAGATCCGGCCACCCACTCATCCTTCCCAGCCACACTTACACTAACTTTACCCATGGGCCCCCGGGTGAGTTCCGCCCTCCCCCGACCGCACCCACGCAACTCTTGGGCCTCCCCCTCCCTTTTACAATCTTTCCCGGGCCATCAGCACCCACCCCCAGGGAACACGTCCCTTCTAACAAGGCACCCGCGCTTCCCCACCATGACTCCTCAACAGCGAGGTCTCCCGCAAGTGAACTTCGGTCAGGATAGTGCTGGGTTGGGGGCCGTGCCCCACCCAGCTGGGGCCATCTCTTCCATGTAGGAGGAGTAGGCAAGTTCCTCCGGACCCTGTCCAGTTTCTCCCGAAGGTCGCTGCGGGGTTTCCCTTTGGATTCGTCCAGTGGCGAGGTGATCCCCAACATCCTATATCCATATATTCATTCGATGCCCAGTTCGGGCTGGGCGAACAGGGCTGCTTCTTGGTCCAATCTCCTGCAAAACTTAAAAGGACATGCAGCCAGGTCTCACTGACCTGCTGCCTTAGGTGGAGACATGGTCGGGTCCCTCGACCTCGGACCAAAATACAAACATTTGGCACACTTATAAACTTAAACTTTAAACTTAAACTTACAGAACTAGTTATATCAAACTAAAATACACCTTAAAAGCACACTATATTCACACCAAAGCTATAATACAAATGCCGCCCATCTCTGGATGGCCAGGCTAATCTCTGGCATGGTCGCAGATTACTGCTGGCTGCAGCGAAGCTGGACTGCCTCCTGCCTCTGGTCCCTCGCAGCTTATGGCCTCTGGTTGGGGACCTCTATTCTTTGGCTTCTCCGTGGTTCGAGAGACCGCCTTACTCCACTGTAAAGTGGGTGACCATCTTGTCTCGGGCTTGCGGACCCACTGAGACCTTCTGAGGGGCGTCTCTGTGGGGAAAACTTTGGCTGACAGACCCTGAGCCAGGGTCGCAGCCCTAGCTGGCTGGGAGCCTTCTCCCCCTGGTGCCAACAGCCTGCACTGTATAAGATACCGGGCAGCCTGCTGGTACAAATCTCCCTCTCCCTATCCAAAACCTGGTGTCAGCTCCCTCCCTGTGTCTCCTGCAAGAGGGATTGCCATCCCTGCCTCCCCAGGGTCCCACATCATGGGGGGGCCACTCTAGAAGTGGGCTGAGAAGCTGGTCCATTTAAACAGGCGACTGCGCCTGCACAAATCTCCTCCCCTGAGTCCTGCGGCAGAGGCTATGAAGCCTCTGTATTCAAACAAGCAGGTGCACCTGTGTGGAAAAAGCTGAGGAAGAGCCGCTGTGGTCCCGCCGGCAACTGCGCTTGCGCAAACAAACTCTTTAAAGGGCTGGGGAAGTGCTGAGTCTTCCAAGCAGGCCGCTGCGCCTGCGCATAATGTTTGGGAAGCGGGGATCTTTAAATGGCCGACTGCGCCTGCGCGCTCGGCCTCACTGTGAGCAAGAGCAGCTGGGGGTTCCGGGTTCGTGACTGCGCCTGCGCGAACCCGGTGTTGATGAACCTTTTCCCTCAGCCGTGCGGCTGCGCCTGCACAGCCCTCCTGTTGGCAAAACTCTCCCCTCAGGTGCGCGACTGCACCTGTGCGGGAAAACTGAAAAGGATCCGCTGGGGGTACCGGCTGGGGAACCGTGCCTGCACAAACCTGGTCTTGGGAAACTTCTCCCCTGAGTCGCGTGACTGCGCCTGCGTGAACCTGCTGTTCAGAAGACTGGGGGATTCCTGTCTCCAGACCAGCAACCGTGCATGCGCGGGCAGTCTCCAAGCGATCTGTGAATGGATGGGCAGCAGCTTGCTGATTTCTGATCCCAGGCTGCTGTTTCTCCATTTCTAAGCCACATAACCTTTTCAAATTTAAACTTAGGTTTGAATTTAAGCTTTTGCCAAAATTTAGGTCCCACTGAGGGCTGGACAACTTTTCCCTGGAAACAAGCCACAGTGCCTGTCTTTACAAGCTGTGAACTTGCACTTGACTTGTACAATTTTTCTGAATTTCTCTGTGCCCCATCCCTGCCTGTAATCACTGCCACTGGCCCGGACCCAAATGGGTCCCAGAGAGTGCCTGCACGTGCACCCTCCTTGGCCAGCATACCAGCCAGTCATTGTGGGGAGGCAGAGGTGGGTGAGAGGGCTGCAGCCCCACTGATGGCTGCTACCTTTCCCTGGTTGGCCAGGAGAGACCGCATTACCTCCAGTAGCAACTCGACTGAGGTGGGGGAAATTCCTGTCTCTGCCCTTTGGACTGGGGCTGTGGGATTCTTTCCCTTGCTATCCTTCCAGGGATTCTTACAGTCTTTTCTCCAGTGACCATCTTTCCCATGCCCATAGCAATTTATCCTAGCCTGGGAGGGACTGTTCCCCTCCTGGTGCCACCCTTTCTTATACTGAGCCCCAGCTTTAACCTTGTGGACTTTACCCTTTTTCTGGGGGCTCTCACTATTCCTCCCATTCCTAAATGCTACCGTGAGCTGCCGGATTACAGTCTCTTCGGTTGCTAGGGGGTCTCGGGAGTCAAACCAGGTATCAGCTTTTACCTTTATTTGGGGCAGGCAATTGGACACCAGGCAACGAAGCCATTAGGTCTGCTGCCGCTGGTTCAGCCGTGCCCTAGCTTGTCCCCCTGCACAGGCACGATTGTAGACTGGCCACAGCCTGTCTGCAAATGCCTGTGGGGTCTCCCCTTCCTTCTGCAGGGTTCTCCCTACGCGATCGAATGGATTGCCGTCGTTTGCACCCATGGCTTCCAGTATTTCCTCCTTCAGGTCCTCAAAACCCTTCTGCCTGCTCTTGGCCTCGTGCAAAAGAGTCTGATAGAGCTTGCTATCCACAGAGAAAAGCAACATTCTGGCTTTCTCTTCACCATCACAGCCGTTAACGCCGGCTGCCTGGTCTATTTGTTGGAAGTGCATTGAGGGGTCTCCCTTTTCAGAGAGCATGGGAATATGGTTCACCATGCCTCTGAGCTGTGGGGTTTCATAGGGGACCAGATAGGTATTCTGAACAGCCCCTGGGTCATTATTGTTCACGGGCGGACCGTATCTCCATTGTCGGAGGGGGTACACTGGTCCTGGTCCCCGCCTACCTAACGGGACCTGCTGGCGTTCTCTTACCACCCCATTGTCCACCCCTCCTTGCTGCCAGAGCTCCTCAAAACCCGGAACTGTGGGCTGCTGTCTTGGGATCTCGAATTCCCTAGCCAGCCTTTCCCTGGGTGTTGCCTGTGGGGCGGTTTGATTTGGGCTGCCAGTAAAATCCGGCTGACCTGCCTTCGGACTGATCACACAAATCGTCCCCTTTGCTGCTTTTAAAGCCGTGTTAAGGCTTTCTATCTCTGCCCTACAGGGGCCATGATCTGCTTCACTAAACCTTTGGGTGCAGGCCAGCTTATAAGCTGCCTTTACTTCCCTAACCCTTTCCTCCTGCTCTGTAACCTCTGACATGAGGCGGACATTCTCTTCCCACAGTCTCATCTCACTATCTCTGGCCTCAGTGATTTCCTGCACCAGGCGCTATGCCTGGCATTTTTCAAACTGGGACTCCCGATTCTTGGCCTCTTTAGCCTCCTCCTGTTCCCTCATCTCACCCTTCTTAACCCAGCCACCTATACCATGATAGGTCAGCCAACACGCTGCCGCTAACATCCGCAGGGCTACCCACATACTGAAAACGAGAGAAACAAGAGCTAATGCTTTCTCCAGATCCAGACCAATTATCCAATCAAAAACGGCCTCCAGTCCTGCCGCGGTCGTCATTTTGTAGGGGGCATCTATTAACTGGTTTAAGGTAATTTCCCTGGTCTTGCAGCCTTTGCCTGCACTCTGACCAATTCCAATCTTTTACCTGGTTTACGGTAATTCACCTAGTCAGGCAGCCTGCTGCTACACTGTAAACCAAATTCCAATAAACCAATTTTCAAACAGTGGTTTCGAATCGCTACCCCACCTTCCAGTTCTGACTGAAGGACTTATAATTAATGATATTAAAGTGGACAAATGGTCTGGATGAGAGAAAATCAAGCTTTATTAACTAGAAGAAACTATAATCAAATATAAAACGATACCACATGAACACAGTAAATTACAGTAAAATTGCTTAAATGGAGGAAGGCAGATGGCAAAAATGAGGGGTAAGTGGCTACAATGTTGATTAAACAATCTTAGCAATATCCCCTTAATTACCATCCCCCAACTCCTTACTAGGTTGCTTTGCTGAGGAGTCAAAACTCTGCTCACCTGGGGTCCAGCGAAGTGAGAGCTAAGAGAGAGAGGTAGCTTCTCAGGAGCTATCTTTATACCTGGAAAAGTCTATTTGCAAAATTTGCGCCCAAAGTTCCAATACACAAGAGAAACGCTGATGGTTGGTTGATTCAAAGTGGTTGGAATGGGTTAATGTGTCTGCACTGTGGGGCCGAAATGTTCCCACCCACATCGGGAGCTCACCTGGGCTAAAACAAAAGGGAATGCAACAGCCCTATTGTCCAGAATGATGGGTGCTTCAAAAACCCATTCAATTCCTAAACTGTTGCATAAAAAATCCGTCCCATGGTTTCAGTGTCTCATTGTCTGTGAGTGCTTTGAATGGCTGTGTAAACAGAAGCAGTTTCAATCGATTGTCCTGCGGTTAGTCTCAAGTGGGCTAATCTCTTGTGTCAATAAGCAACCTCAAGTGCTTCTGAAGGGAAACTCCCTTTGAATGGCAGGTCTTTGACTGCCACTGTATCCTCCCACTTTTTCACACACAACTCGAGCTGTTTTTTTTTCAAGCCCCATTGTTCTTGGCCAATGCTTTCTGTGGCCATTTTAAAACCTCTTGTGTTTGCCCAAACTCCAAGGAACAATTTTATTAATAAAAGTACTGTCTTAAGGTGTGTGAATATTTTCCACAGAGCTCCACGAGTCCAGTGTTGTCCACGTTCTTTCCATCTCAGAGCAGTCCTTTGCGGTTCTAGGCACATTTTAAAACATTGTAGACAAGTCACATCACCCAATTCTTCGTCCACGATATGGGCCAATATTTTCAATCTTCAGAGAAAAATTGGGGAATTTTGCAAAACCCCTACAACGCTGGACTTTGCCTTCTTGCATACGACGCAGGTATTAGCCCAGTCACGGACATCGATGTGCATATCTTTCCAGACGAACTTGGCTGACATAAGCCGTTGCGAAGCCTTCATCCCTCAGCGCGACAACCCGTGTATGGCATCAAAAACCCTCCGGCGCCATGCGACTGACACTATGGGACGAGGAACTCCCATGGAAATGTCACAAAGGAGCGTGGCACCTGCATCCTGGAAGACGACGTCGGTCGCTTGGAAGCTAGAGGGAACGGTTCAATATGATTGGACCTCCGAATCCGAAACCTGGTCTGCCGCCATGAGGGCGTAGTCGATCCCCAGGTGCACCGTGTGGACCGTCACATGGGAGAGGCAATCTGCCACCAGGTTGTCCTTACCAAACACATGTTGAATGTCCGTGGTAAATTCAGAAATGAACGTCAAGTGACGTTGTTGACGAGCGGACCACGGTTCGGTGGTCTTGGCCATGGCGAACGTAAGGGGTTTGTGGTCGACAAAAGCCATGAAGTGGCACCCCTCCAATAAAAAGCGGAACTGGCGAATGGTGAGGAAAAGGGCCAGTAGTTCCCTATCGAAGGTGCTGTACTTTTTTTCATTTGTTCGCAATTGACGGCTGAAAAATGCCAGCGGTTGCCCCGTGCTGTCGAACCATTGTTCTTGCACCGCACCGATGGCGTAGTCTGACGCGTTGGTGGTAAGGGCGATAGTAGCACCTGGAAGTGGGTGCGCCAGCATGGTTGCGTTGGCCAAAGCGTTCTTGGTGTCGCCGAATGCCTGAATCATTTCAGCTGTCCAGCTGATTGGGTCTTTACCGGACTTGCCCTTGAGGGCCCCGAACAAGGGTTGCATGAGTTGAGCCACCTTGGGGATGAAACGGTGGTAGAAGTTGACCATCCCCAGGAACTCCGGCAAGGCCTTGACTGTCGACGGCCGCGGGAAAGAAGTAACCGCCTCCACCTTCGTCGCCAAAGGGACGGCGCCGTCTGATGTTATGCGATGTCCCAGGAAGTCGATTTGTTGCAGGCCGAACTGGTACTTGGCCGGGTTGATGATTAAACCGTGTTGGCTGAGGCGCATAAAGAGGGAACACAAATGGGAGATGTGCTCCTCCTTGCTGGCACTGGCGATGAGTATATCGTCAAGGTAGACGAAAAGGAAATGCAGGTCTCGAAGAACGGAGTCCATTAAATGCTGGAACGCCTGTGCTGCGTACTTTAAGCCAAACGGCATCCGCAGGAACTCAAAGAGGCCAAAAGGGGTGATGACTGTGGTTTTCGGGACGTCTTGTGGGTGCACTGGAACCTGGTGATAGCCACGGACGAGGTCGACTTTAGAGAAGATAGTATTTCCCGCCAAGTGGGCCAAGAAGTCCTGGATATGCGGGATCGGGTACCGATCCGGAGTGGTGGCGTCGTTGAGGCGTCGGTAGTCACCACATGGCCGCCAGCCGCCGCCTGGTTTCAGCACGATGTGGAGAGGCGAAGACCAAGGACTGTTCGATCGCCTAATGATGCCGAGCCACTCCATTGTGGTGAACTCTGCCTTCCCAGCTGCAAGCTTGCTGGGTTCGAGCCTTCTAGCCTGCGCATAAACCGGGGAGCCAGTAGTGGTGATGTGATGTTCAACACCATGTTTCGTCGCTGAAGAGGAGAAGGTGGGCCTTGTCAGCTCCGGAAACTCCCCGCAGGCAATGGAGCGCGCCATGGAGGTACCGTGGAAGCACAGGATCGAGTGGAAGGTGGCCGCATTGATCAGCCGGCGGTGTTGGACATCGACTAGCAGGCTGCTGTCACACAGAAAATCTGCCCCTGGGATAGGCTGTGAGACTGTAGCCGTGACGAAATCCCAAAAGAAGCGCTGACCGCCGAAACAGACTTCAACCCGCCGCTTTCGGAACGTTCGAATAGCTGCACCATTAGCCGCTACGAGGGAAAAACCAAGGTTCCCAGTCTGTGTTTCGAGCTTTGACGCAGGTAGAATGCTACACTGTGCCCCGGTGTCACAAAGGAAATGACGGCCCAAGACGGAATCAGTGATATAGAGGAGTTTCCCCATAGAACCGACGGCCATCGCCACCGCGGATCGCCCGTTAGACTTGGTCATCCGTTGCCAGGGATGCCGCCTGCGCCTTCTTGTTGTTTTTTTTGGCGAAAAACTGCAGGGGGAACGGCAGCATCGTGCTTTCGCGCCAAAACAGGTGTGTTAGGAGCACCAGCCCGCTGTAGGAGAAACCGGGACCGCGTCTGTGGGGTTGGGCACCTCGTGGCTGCGCAGCACTGCTGGGTAACCGTGAAAATCTTATCGGCTTCGGCCGCAAGCTTGGCGCAGTCAGTAATGTCGGAGCTGGCCAGGGCAGCCTGAACCGGTTCAGGCAGTTGATAGAGCAAAAGCTCCCGGAAGATGAAACATTCCGGTTCAGCACCCAAGAGCGTGAGCATTTGGCTCATGAGCTCGGACGGTTTGGAACCCCCGAGGCCGGGCAGCGTGGTGAGCCGGCGAGCACGCTCCAAATTTGATAGCCCGAAAAGCTGAATCAACCGCGCCTTAATTGCATCATACTTGCTGTCAGTAGGAGGACTACCGATGAGGCTGATGATCTGTGATGCAGTTGCGCTGTCGAGGGCAAAGACCACGTAATAATAACGGGTCTGATCCGCGTTGATGTTCTGAATGGCGAACTGGGCTTCAGCCTGGATGAACCAGGCATCTGGTTGTTGCTCCCAGAACTGTGGCAGTTTCAGCATGACGGCGTTCGTGTCCATGTCGAATCTTCCCCGAAAATCGTTCGTAGAATTCGGGGTCACCAATGTAGGAACGGAGGTTCCTATCAAAAAGACTGAGTTCGACTCAGGTAATTAAATTAATGAACTTTAATGAAATCAAACGAGTTTAAACTAGAAACTGCTAGGACACATCAATAACAGGTCTATTCTCTTTGAGGGCTCCACGAGGATTGATCCCCCGATCAGGAGAGTGACGTCATGACGTCATCACATTCTTCTTGCCATTGGGGCATCACGTGACTAACGGCATGACGTCATCACGTGCTGTAAAGGTAACTGGCATTGTACAGTCAAACAGTGTAATTAAAGGTACAGGCACAGACAGTAACTACATTGCTGTTAAAGGAATTATGTACAACCGCTCTGGGTCCTTTGGTGGCTCCGCCACAGACTTGTATTTCTACAGCGCCTTTCAAAACCTCAGGATGTCTCAAAGCGCTTTACAGCCAATGAAGTACTTTTTGAAGTGGAGTCACTGTTGTAATGTAGGAAACATGGCAGACAATTTGCGCACAGCAAGATCCCACTAACAGCAATGTGATAATGACCAGATCATCTGGGGGTGGGGTTTGTGATGTTTGTTGAGGGCTAAATATTGGCCCAGGGCAACTCCCCTGCTCTTCTTTGAAAGGTACAGGGAAACTGTTAGTACATGTGTAAAACAGAAGGATGTACAGGGGAATGATTGGTACACGCCATGATACAGGAGCATGTTGGTGGAATCATCCTTGGAATTAATGAGTTAGAGGGTAAGGTGACTGGTGAACCATTGGAAATGAATAAGGATTTAGTAGTTTCAGTAAGATTCAGAAAAAAAACGCGGAGTGTGAGGTCTCAGCTTTCTCCGCCGCCATTGATTGATGATCCCGAACAGGTAGATCATCCTGCAGAGATCCAAGGAATGAGTTGTCAGTTTTGAGCCCTCCCACCATCGCAGGCTGTGACCCATTGCGCTTTGCCAGTTTCTTCTGTTGAAAAACATTTCCCTACCTCTGGCTCCCAAACAATCTGGCCAGGTGTTGTAATCTGCGAGGTTCCCTGAAAGAAGCAGGTAATGGTCAATCCCAAGAAGGGAAGGGGCTGCCGGTGAGGGAAAGAACAATCAGTCAGTCTTGGTGATGATGCCTAATACTCGATATTATCATCAGTATAAGGATGTACTTTTTAAATAAAATATTGAGCAATATTGAGGGTCTGGCCTCACCCCTCTCTATCTCTTCTGGCCTCCTGCGTATCCCCAATTTGAATCACTCCACCATTGGCGGCCGTGCCTTCAGCTGCCTGGGCCCTAAGCTATGGCATTCCCTCCCTAAACCTCTCCGCCTCTCTCTCCTCCTTTAGGACGCTCCTTAAAACCGACCTCTTTGACCTGTCCTAATAACTCCCTGTGTGGCTCAGTGTTAAATTTTGCTTCACAAGAGCGTAATCAGACAAAATTTGACATGAGCTATGTAAGGAGATATTAGGTCAGGTACCAAAAGCTTATTTAAAGAGGTAGGTTTTAAGGAGCATCTTAAAGGAGGAAAGAGAGGCAGAGAGGTTTAGGGAGGGAATTCCAGAACTTAGGGCCTCGGCAACAGAAAGCACGGCCGCCAATGGTGGAGCGATTAAAAATATGACAACTTGGATGAGGTCCTACACACACACACACAAAACCATACTCTAAGCAAGAACCAGCACCTTCAGGAGATGTGGGGAGAAAACTTGGGAGGTGGGGAGGATTGCTCATTCAGACACATTACCCAGACCATAAAACCACAAATGAGTGTCCTGCCAACCAGTAATAGAATCAATATATTTGTCACTATGTGCTGTGGATAATGAGCTTCGCAGAAGACTCAATTTGCTAAGTGTGTCCTTTGCAAGAAAAAAACAAGTTACTTAGTGAACACAAATTTTACCAAGAATTCTTTAAAAAAATAAATAGTTTTACAGATTTCTCCAAACACTGCCAATGAAAATATTTCTGGCATAACAGCAATTGAAATATAATACAGACCTGACTGGCTGTCTGACCTGCCCGTGATTGATGGACCCACACACAGTGTCTAGTGTTGGCCCGTGCAGAACTCTGAGACGCTTCCACACCCGCCATGCGCTTCAGTGGAGTAATAGATCAGGCAGATCCCTGGCCAGCTGCTCGGTTCAGACGGGTACCTAACACAGTGATGTCCAGCTCTTAATAGTCATTTTCCAGTGACTGTCTTTGTATCTTTCTGTGTGTCTCCCATGAGGTGCCCAATCGGGAGGGGGGTGAATGACTGGACGTACCTGTACACCCGACCAAGCTTCAGGACAAGCGGCGATGGCACATACTGTGTCATTCTTATACCAGCTACACATGCAGATGGTGCAATGTGGCCCCATTTAATGAGCAAGCACCACGGACTCATTTCTTTTATATGGAAAATTCAGAGTCATTAACTTGCTGTGTTTGGGCTGAACTCTGCCGCTTGATTGGCCGTTGCTGGAGGTTATTCGTGCTTCCAGCCAACAGGTGACCCACCAGTCATGTACAATAGGAGAGATCGAGCCAGAGCAAGCCATCAGTCTGTTTTTTTAATGTATTTATACATCAGAATGTAATTAAAATCAAAAACACTGAGTGCAAATATGTCTCTTAATAGTTGTCTCTTTGCCAAAAACAAGTGTTGATAAAACCAGCATGCTGATATTTGACCTCAGCAGTTATGCAGCAGTTTGCACTCTCACCTCTGGAATCAGTAGGTTGTGGGTTCAAGATCCACTCTGGTTTTGACAAGCAAGGATAGGAATTTGAAATTTATTCCTTGGGAAGCAGGAAGCCAATGTAGGTCAGCTACTGATAGGTGATGGGAATTAGTGTGGAACAGGTTACAGTCAGTGAATGACAGCAGGTTATACAACCATGGGGGGCATCACAACCAATGTCTCATCAGAACATAGCATAAGAAATAGGAGCAGGAGTAGGCCATACTGCCCCTCGATAAGATCATGGCTGAACTTCTACCTCATCTCCACTTTCACCCCCATATCCCTTGATTCCCTTCGTGCCCAAAAAATCTATCGATCTCTGTCTTGAATATACTCATCGACTGAGCCTCCACAGCCCTCTGGGGTAGAGAATTCCAAAGATTCACCACTCTCTGAGTGAAGAGATTTCTCCTCATCTCAGTCGTAAATGGCCGACCCCTTATTCTGAGACTGTGACCCCTGGTTCTAGACTCCCCAGCCAGGGGAAATAGCCTTTTCTTTCTTTCAGTAAATACTATTTTGGGATTCAGTATATGAGTAATTTGAGACATGACGTGTAGTGAGTGTAGTGTGCTCGGAGGAACAGGTGACTTTGTTCCTGTGGTTCGCCAAGCTCTCCACCACTGGGGGTTTTCCTCGCCTCATGTCTGGGTCTGTTGGAGACTCATTGATCGAGATTGATTGCTGTGATTGGTCAACAACTCCATTACCATTGGATCGTGCGATGGCCAGGATGGTAGAAGGTGAACTAGATAGACCTTGGTCTTTGTTTGTCCAGCAATCTCTATGTTTTTATGTCCACACAGATGCACCTTCAGTTGGGGTCACCGATGGTGATCAGGAGCAGGAACCCTGGACGATCCCACCCCCCTCCCCCACTCCACACTTTCTTTAACCCAGAGGCACTGAGCCAAACTGTAACACTCCATCTGCTTCCCTAGCTGAGATCAGCTCACTCAATACAGTCCAGAGACGGAATCAAGCATTTGAACTTTACAAAAATGCCTGTAACTTGGTCTTACTGTCTTAACTGATTGATTAATCTGAGTGGAAAGTTAACTGGTCTAAGTCCAGACATTCCTGTGTCCACCATTCTTAGCAAAAATGCAGCTTGAGTAAAGTTTGATAGAATGTCAGGAGAAAGTGCCAGAGGAGCATTTGTCTGAGGCTACTGCTGTTCTGTGGATTCTCCAACCCTTTAAAAAAGGCTAATTTAACTAGCTAGTTTCTTCCTTGCCAGCTGTGACTCAGTGGGTAGCACCCTTGCCTCTGAGTTAGAAGGTCGTGGGTTCAAGTCCCACTCCAGAGAGTTGAGTGTGAAAGATCCTAAGGCACTGTTTCGAAGAGAAGGGGAGTTCTCCTTAGTATCCTGACTAATATTCATCCCTCAACCAACATCATTAAAAAACAGACTCTCTGGTCATTTACTTCATTGCTGTTTGTGGGAGCTTGCTGTGCACAAATTGGCTGCCGTGTTTCCTACATAACAACAGTGACTACACTTCAAAAGTACTTCATTGGCTGTAAAGCACTTTGGGATGCCCTGAGATTGTGAAAGGCGCTATAGAAATGCAAGTCTTTCTTCTTTCTAATAAAGTCACAGTGAAAAGTGAGTATTTCACTTGAGTGCCAGCAGGAGTTAGTTGAACAAGGGGAAGATTCTGAAGTATCACTGGGGGAAGTGAACAGTACAGAGGAGTTTCGTGCTTGAAAACATTGGCGGTATATCACAGTAGAAGAGGAAAGGGTAGCTCCGGAGAGCAGAGGGGATCAATCGGAGCAGGCAGAAACCCTACTCACGCTACACTGCTCTTTTTCATTCACTGCCTGGCCCAGCCCACCGGCGAGCAGACTCCTGCTCCCCATCTTTCACTCATACCTTGCAATATGTGACTCAGCTCTTCCGCCTCTCCTTCCCTTCACGCAGCCCACCCCCCTCCCACCCCCACCCCCCATTTCCATGGCAGGAAATTCAACAATGGGCTGTCTGGCATCTGGGCAACCCCCTGGAAAATACCAAAATAACAGCAGGCAAAATATTAAAAAGAATTGTTGGAATATATTGTACATGCTTAATTACATAAAACTCTCCTGGTATGTTCTCCTCTCACAAGACACAGAAACAATCACTTAGTGCATGGTTACAGAACTCAGCCAAGTCTCTGGGAGCTCAATGATAAAAGTGTTGGCTGCTCTTCCGTGTTATCTCTGAGGCCAGATATTGGGCATGTACAATCAAATATGTGGCATTAATGACACCATACAACATTAATTATCATACAGGCAATTTAGGAAATGGTTTTAAAGTGTGGAATCTGCAGAAGTTATTAATGGATAATAAAAAAAACCTGGAGGTGGCTGGGCATATGGAATTTCATTAATCAAGAAATGTAACCTTGTGTCATTGGGTTTCCTGGATTTAACATTTACCTCAATCAGCATAATTTAACTGAATATTACTTACATAATGATGTTTGTGATTATGAAGGAAAATTAAAAAGTCAATATGTTAGACCACACTTAGAATTCTGTGCACTGTGCTGGTCTCCATATTGCTAAAAGGATATAGAGGCACTGGAGAAGGTGCAAAAAAGGTCTCACAAGGTTGATACCAGAACTGAGAGCTTAAACCCATCAGGAAAAGCTGCACAGGTGGGGCTGCCGCACCCTCGTAAAGGGAAAGCTGAGGGGTGACCTATTAGAGGTCTTTAAAATTGTAAAGGGGTAGACATAGAAGATGTTTCCACTTGTGGTGGAGTCCAAAACTAGGGGCCATAAATATAAGATAGTCACTAATAAATCCAATAGGGAATACAGGAGAAACTTCTTTACCCAGAGAGTGGTGAGAATGTGGAACTCGCTACCACAGGGAGTGGTTGAGACGAATAGCATAGAGGCATTTAAGGGGAAGCTGGATAAACACATGAGGGAGAAAGGAACAGAAGGATAGGCTGATGGGGTGAGATGAAGAGGGGTGGGAGAAGGCTCATGTGGAGCGTAAACGCTAGCATGGACCAGTTAGGCTGAATGGCCTGTTTCTGTGCTGTAGGCTCAATGTAACTATGTATCTGAACATCCGATAAATAATAACGTTAAAAGTGCGGCATCAGATACACCGGACAGAAAGATTGATTTCCAACCAGTGGAGTCTGGGGTCCAGCAGATGTTCTCCCAAGTCTTGCCCAGGCTACTAGACAGATCACCAAGTTTGCAAGGATGAACTCCATCTTGGGAAAGAGGGAAAAGCAGCCGGATGAGCTCTTTCCCCTCTTAAAAAGACAAACCTGTCTGTTTATCGCGAAGTGGTGTCGGTGGAATCCACAAGCCAGGAAGGAGAAGGAGGATGTTGAGCCGTAGCAGCAAGAGATTTAAAAGGTGAGGGGGAGGGAGTCTACATTTGAATCTGTAATGGATTTGAAAATAAAATAAAAATCTCCTGTCTAATGATACAACGGCCTAGAAATTCATCCCGGGCGGAGGCGCAAAACGAGCGGTATCGGATCGGCCACCCGCTATACACAGCGCCTGATATTCAGCTTCACTGACTGCAATGGACTGAATATCAGGTGCTGCGTATCATGGGCGTGTTGCACCGCTGCCGAGACAAAATTCTAGGCAAACATATCAGGATGTTTCTGTCTGCCTGGTTGAACTGTTCTCTAACCAAAGATTCAGCTTGCACAAATCGCTGGATGAATATATTTCTATTATCTTAAAATTCTGGTGTGCATCAGTGATTAATAGAAGTCAGAGGGAACGTCTGAGTCATCTGGTGTAATGCACTCGAGGTCAGGAATGATCTGCATTCAGGAGAGAGATGGACTGAATGGGAGAGAGTTCAGGAGAGAGATGGACTGAATGGGAGAGAGTTCAGGAGAGAGATGGACTGAATGGGAGAGAGTTCAGGAGAGAGATGGACTGAATGGGAGAGGATTTAGAAGAGAGATGGACTGAATGGGAGAGAGTTCAGGAGAGAGATGGACTGAATGGGAGAGAGTTCAGGAGAGAGATGGACTGAATGGGAGAGAGTTCAGGAGAGAGATGGACTGAATGGGAGAGAGTTCAGGAGAGAGATGGACTGAATGGGAGAGAGTTCAGGAGAGAGATGGACTGAATGGGAGAGGATTTAGAAGAGAGATGGACTGAATGGGAGAGAGTTCAGGAGAGAGATGGACTGAATGGGAGAGAGTTCAGGAGAGAGATGGACTGAATGAGAGGGAGTTCAGGAGAGAGATGGACTGAATGGGAGAGGGTTCAGGAGAGAGATGGACTGAATGGGAGAGGGTTCAGGAGAGAGATGGACTGAATGGGAGAGAGTTCAGGAAAGAGATGGACTGAATGGGAGAGGGTTCAGGAGAGAGATGGACTGAATGAGAGGGAGTTCAGGAGAGAGATGGGCTGAATGGGAGAGAGTTCAGGAGAGAGATGGACTGAATGGGAGAGGATTTAGAAGAGAGATGGACTGAATGGGAGAGAGTTCAGGAGAGAGATGGACTGAATGAGAGGGAGTTCAGGAGAGAGATGGACTGAATGGGAGAGGGTTCAGGAGAGAGATGGACTGAATGGGAGAGGGTTCAGGAGAGAGATGGACTGAATGGGAGAGAGTTCAGGAGAGAGATGGACTGAATGGGAGAGGGTTCAGGAGAGAGATGGACTGAATGAGAGGGAGTTCAGGAGAGAGATGGACTGAATGGGAGGGAGTTCAGGAGAGAGATGGACTGAATGGGAGAGAGTTCAGGAGAGAGATGGACTGAATGAGAGGGAGTTCAGGAGAGAGATGGACTGAATGGGAGGGAGTTCAGGAGAGAGATGGACTGAATGGGAGAGAGTTCAGGAGAGAGATGGACTGAATGGGAGAGGGTTCAGGAGAGAGATGGACTGAATGGGAGAGAGTTCAGGAGAGAGATGGACTGAATGGGAGAGGGTTCAGGAGAGAGATGGACTGAATGGGAAAGGGTTCAGGAGAGAGATGGACTGAATGGGAGAGGGTTCAGGAGAGAGATGGACTGAATGGGAGAGGGTTCAGGAGAGAGATGGACTGAATGGGAGAGGGTTCAGGAGAGAGGTGGACTGAATGGGAGAGGGTTCAGGAGAGAGATGGACTGAATGGGAGAGAGTTCAGGAGAGAGATGGACTGAATGGGAGAGGGTTCAGGAGAGAGATGGACTGAATGGGAGAGGGTTCAGGAGAGAGATGGACTGAATGGGAAAGGGTTCAGGAGAGAGATGGACTGAATGGGAGAGGGTTCAGGAGAGAGATGGACTGAATGGGAGAGGGTTCAGGAGAGAGATGGACTGAATGGGAGAGGGTTCAGGAGAGAGATGGACTGAATGGGAGAGAGTTGAGGAGAGAGATGGACTGAATGGGAGAGGGTTCAGGAGAGAGATGGACTGAATGGGAGAGGGTTCAGGAGACAGATGGACTGAATGGGAGAGGGTTCAGGAGACAGATGAACTGAATGGGAGCGAGTTCAGGAGAGAGATGGACTGAATGGGAAAAGATTCAGGAGAGAGATGGACTGAATGGGAGAGGGTTCAGGAGAGAGATGGACTGAATGGGAGAAGATTCAGGAGAGAGATGGACTGAATGGGAAAGGGTTCAGGAGAGAGATGGACTGAATGGGAGAAGATTCAGGAGAGAGATGGACTGAATGGACTTATGGAGGGCTTCATAGCATGCAGGGAGTTTCTCTTCCCTTTCCAGGGCGGAAGACACCTCCCCAGAACACCAGCGCAGCCTGATTGCACACTGCACAGGAGAGCACAAACAGGGATGTTGTCAGGAGGACCAGGCTGCAGTGGCACAAACCTTTCAATGATCTCAGTAGATCACGAAACGTTACTGCAAAGCCACACTCAACCTCATCCTGCTGTTCCACTCATTACATCCCCATCACTCTGCCTTCCCTACCATACTCCTGCACATCCTTACTCACACCAACTTACCTTGGAACTCCACCCATCCCTCTCTATCTACATTATCACATCCCCATCTCACTAGCCACTCCTCACACTCACCCTCATCCAAGTGCAATCATACCAGCCAACAACACACAAGAGTAGGCACTTGGGTGATTTATCCAATGTTCATGTAAAATTTCTGTTAATGTGGTGTCAAACACTGAAACCTTTATTTACAACATTTTGCATTCTTGGACAGATTTGTGTGCACCTTTGGAAGTGGCTTAGTGAGTTGCAGTGAATGGTGAGACATAACAGTACTCCCCGCAATGATGATGAGTGTGAAAGGAATGACTTGGACATTGTAGGGATGCTTTATGCTGTTCGTGTGGGATGGTGCCAACCTGGCGCATCATGTGGCAGCCAGGGTGTACAGCATCAAGAGGAGTTAATCTAGCCATGGTGAGGTCATCTCTGGCGTCCCGGGCAGCAATGTGCTCGGGTGCTGATGCCCTGTGTCCTGTGCAGCATCAGGTTATTGCGGAGAAGGTTGGGGTTGTTGTTGGTGCTGCTGGTATACCTGGTGATGTTGGTGTTGGGGCTGATCGTGGTGGGATTCTGAAGACCAAGGTGAGATTTTTTCAAGGGCACCGATGCTGATGGAATAGATGACAGCTGAATTTGAGATGACCGAAGTGATCTGTCAATGATGAGAGAGCTTACTCCAAGGAAGAGACACTGGAAAGAGAGTTTGCTCCAAACAGTTCCAAACTGCATAAAGCTGAAAAGTGTATTCCAAATCCTGAAGGCTCCAGCTTCTGACATTGGAAAGTGAACAGCTGTGAAATGGTAGCTTTTATACCACTTTTGCAGCTGTCAACTATTCAGAGGAATGGAAAGGCATTGAGAACCCGACACACTTACCTGATGTGATCCCCCCACGCAGCGAAACTTGTGAAATAGCTAGTAAAATGGTAAGTACATGGTAAAATGCTGCTAAAGTACCTTTTAACAAGCTTTTTAAGTATCTGAATTGGCTGACTCGTCGCTTGGTGTCGGGTCTGTTCAGGGATGACAGACCTGATACTTGGGAAACTGACAAGGAGGCGGATTGACAGTGGGATACCGACCCGCCGTCAATCTTTTTGATTTTGACAGCGGACCCACCACCGAACCCATACTCTGAGCGCTGGTAAAATTCTGGCTAATGTGTTTTACCCATTAGCCATCGAGGGGGCTCACGGAACACTGGGATAGGGCTTCATCCGCCAGTATACACTTGGCAATCCATGTGTGCCCCTCCCCCCATGACTTTCTGTCTATTCATTATATTGGATGAGAAATCATTGGGGGTTGGGCATGAGCATGTATTCCAGGTACGTGTGCCCGGTAAAGCAAAATGCTGCCTTGGAAGTGTAGAAGATGAGAAGTTAGCTCAATAAGTTTCGGGGATGCTGCCAAGTCACAGAAGCCAGTCATTAAATCAATTGTCAGATTTGTTGGCAGCTGGTATTCTTTGTGCTGGCTTCATCCCGGCACCAAACGTCAATCCATTTTAGAATTAATTATGTATCAACAAAATTATTGTCAACATAAAATTAGTCAGCACGGATCTCCCAGTGGCTTAGTGGAGCAGTAGCGAGCCAGATAAGAAAGAACTTGCATTTATATAGGAACATAGGAACAGGAGGAGGCCGTTTAGCCCCTCGAGCCTGTTCCACCATTCAATGACATGGCTGATCTGTGATCTAACTCCATGGACCCGATTTTCCCCCAGCCGTCGGGCGGGTTTTCAGGCGGGCGGGGGCTGAAAATCGCAGAAATAGGGGGTCGCGACACACCCCCGCCCGATTCCCCACCCCGCCCGATTCCCCACCCCGCCCGACTTTCGCCCCTGTGCTTCAGCGCGACCCGAATCAGTCCCGCACGCAGCAGGTGGGAATGGTCGGCGGGAGCCTAATGATCAATAATTGGCATGTTTAATCCTATTTTCAGGGTCCCTTGCAATTTTCAGCCTTTCCCCACGTAAAACACGCCTGGTGGGAAAACCGCTGATGAAACCTGGCGTGAACAAAGTTGGCTTGCTTGCTTTCAGCTGCAGGTCAATCAGGACTGAAGAGATTTAATCAGACAGCATTTGTAGGCTGCAGGACCTTGTTGCTGAAGGCTTGGGGCAACTTGTTGAAGGCTTAGGCACAGCTGTGGAAGGCTGGAGCCTCACACACTTCTCCAGTGTGAGCTCCTGGGAAGCCCCTCTCACCACCCTAACTCAGCGCCTCCTCAACGGAGGCATCTGCCAGAAGCATGGGAGGCCTTTTGTTCCTTCCCTTCCTGGCATTAGAGGATCTCCAACAGCAGAGGAGGCTGGAGCAACTCCAGCAACAGCAGCACCAGCAACAACAGCAGCACCAGCAGGAGCGACAGTCTGCGGCTCAGCCACCTGAGGCAGCACAGGCCAGAAGGGGCCAGCGCATGGAAGGCCGTCGGTGCAGGAGATACCCCCCAAACAGGGTCTACAGACACAGGGTGAGCTACCTCAACATGACTGAACAGCAGTGCCAGAGGCGGCTCCGACTTTCGCGAGAGGTAGTGACTGACATCTGCACAATGCTGCAGCAAGACCTGGAGCCCAGAGCACCAGGTCGACACTCCTTACCAGTGGCCATCAAAGTCACCACCGCACTCAACTTTTATGCCTTAGGCTCCTTCCAGGGATCAGCAGCAGACATCAGCGGCATCTCCCAGGCGGCCACACACACTTGCATCAAACAGGTCACCGATGCCCTCTTTGCCCTCGCGCACAATCACATCCATTGCACCAGGGATCGCGCAAGTGTGAGGGCGGGAGTGCTTGGATTAGCTCAGCTGGCAGACTTTCCAAGGGTGCAGGGTGTCATTGACTGCACACATGTGGCCCTTAGGGCACCCCACCGCAATCCAGGAGTTTTTGTCAACCGCAAGGGCTTCCACTCCCTTAACGTTCAGCTGGTGTGTGGCCACAAGAAGGAGATTTTGCATGTTTGTGCCAAGTACCCTGGCAGCTGTCATGACTCCTTCATACTGCGCCAGTCTACTGTGCCTCCGCTATTCAGTCCACCAAACGAACTTCAAGGATGGCTACTTGGAGACAAGGGATATCCCCTGCGCTCTTGGCTAATGACGCCGTTGAGGAGACCAGCCAGCGAAGCTGAGGAGCGCTACAACTCCAGCCACATTACCACCAGATGCATTATCGAGCAAACCATCGGTTTGCTGAAGATGCGCTTCAGATGCCTCGAAAGATCAGGTGGAGCCCTACAGTACTCATCAGCCAGGGTCTCCAAAATCGTCGTGGTATGCTGTGTGCTTCACAACATGGCACAGCGTCATGGCTTGCCAATTCCGCAGGACCAAGAGGCTCCTCACAGAGCCGCCTCGGATGAGGATGATGCTGAGGATGATGCTGAGGAGGAGGAGGAGGAGGAGGAGGAGGAGGAGGAGGACGGAAACGAGCAGGAACACACTCATCCTGGGCAGATTTGCGTAGCCTGGTACATCAAACACTGCAGCCTCACTGCTTCTTAACTGACCATGGACAGTGGCCCATGCCTGCACATTCCTACCTATTTGACCAGCTTGCTGACATCTGCAAGTTATCCTAAGGCCTCTATGTAATATCCCCATTCGCAAAATGACAGACGCCATAAATGCAGCAGTTGCCACCAGATTTTTTATGTACAGGAAACTGATGGCATTAAAACTATTTACAAGACTTTTCACCCTTGTGATTAGTGGTGCTTTATTTTTCTCTTACGCGTGCTCCTACGTAGTGGTACCCCTGTGGCTTCAGCAGATGTGGAGGCCCCTTGCTCACTTTCCTGCTGCGCCTGTCTCGACACCTTTGGCGGGCGTCCTCTGGAGTGGCGAGCCTGTGAGGGCTCGCCAGCAGTCTGCTGCTCCTGCGGCTGTGCAGGACTTGAGACTCCTATCTCACTGGGATGTGGACTCCGGCGGGGCTCTGACCGAGGGCTCTGAAGTGGCATGGAAGTGTGAGCGCATGGAGAGGAGCCCCCACTTCCTTGAGGTGTGCCAACAACCTCCCTCTCATGGGTCAGCTCCCCCTCAGCGCCTGCAAGTGGCTGGAGAGCACCTTGCTGCACATCAGGGGGGCCATGGAGACCCGTCTCAGCACTGGAAGTCCTGCTCAGAGGGACTTCCATGAAGGTCTGGTTTCGGTGCTCAATAGATGCCCATCGCTCCTCAAGAGATGCCATTATATTCATGCACTCACCATGTTTTCGATACCCTGGCGACTAAGCTCCTCCATGGCCGCAGCCCTCCTCTCCTCGGCTGCAGCCCTCCTCTCCTCGGCCACAGCCCTCCTCTCCTCTACCGCAGCCTCCTTTCCTCGGCAGTAGCCAGCCTTACCACGGAGGTAGCCAACCTTTCCGTGGTGATGCTTTCATGTGCCAATGACTCCAATAAGGCTCTGCTCATGCTCGCCATGGACTCCTCCATTCGCTCCACACTCGCATCGACCCTGGAGACAAAGCCTGCCAGAGACTCCTGCATCTGTGCATGGAGATCCATCACCTCCTCTCTTGCGGATGGACCCAGAGGCATGGGGTCGACATGCAGCTGAGCTGAGCTGGCAGAGGCCTGCGCCCTCCGACGAGGACTCTCCACTGCTGTCCCTGTCTCCACACTCTGCTGATGCTCACTTGTGAGCTGTGATACACCAGGTGACAACACTACTCTATGTCCTGAAGGTCCCACCAAGGTGTGAGTGTCTGCGCTGGTGCTGGGTGCGCTTACTTCTGCTGACGCTGCGCCCTCAGAGGCTGGAGCTTCCTCTGAGGAGTCTGGCTGCAAAGCATCTTCCTCCTCAGCAGTGGTGACGGGGGCTCTGGATGGTCCTGTGGGGGAGTAAAGGAAAGAGTTAGAGATGTGATGCCAAGGCTACTTGCACATTGGATTTGGCAGATGCTCATAAGTCCAAATGATGTGGCTTCAGAATCATATCAGCAACTCATGCTATGTCAATGAGAGAGATGGGGAACTATTCTGTCACCAGCTTGCGGGCTTGCTCCTGTCTCTCCTGCCCCAGCATCCACAGGCACGTCAGCCCCAGCAATCTCCATCACAGCTTCCTCCCAGGGGCTCAGGTGGGCGATTGAGGGTGGTCCTCCTCCAGTCCTCGCACGCTCTCGTCTATTGTGAGCTCTCTTTTCCTGCAATGAGGGAGACAAGTGGAGTTTGAGTGAGAGTGCAGGAGTGAGTGTAGAGTTTGCATAGCATAGATACTTAGAAGGAGACAAAGATGGTTTAAGGCTGCAAGACCAAGGGCCCTCCCTGTGTGTTGTCAGTTGTGGTCCAAGCATCAGAGTGAGAGGCAGTGGAATAGTTATATGAATGTGAGCATAGAGAGATAGGTAATGGGTAAGGGTGCATGGATGTGACTGTGAAGTGGGATGTGGAGGAAGAGATTGCTGAAGCTGAGTGCTGTTGGGGAAAGGCAATGGGGATCAGGTTGAGGGTGATGGAAACTTCGTACTTACTTTTCCTGTGCGGTGAAGGTCATGGAAGCACTTCCTGCACTGCATCCAGGTCTGACGGGTGACTCCCAGAGAGTTGACCTCTGCAGCCACCTCCATCCAGGCAGCCCTGGTCTCTTTGTAAGGGGTTTCGATCGCCGAGGTCGCTCTCTCTCTCGCTCCAGAGGCCTCTCTCTCTTGCACAGTATTTTACCGAGTGGTTCGACCCACTCACCCCTTAGGTTCTATACACTGGACCTTGAGGCAGGAACTACTATGCAGAGAATACGCTATAGACCAAGTTTAATGAAACGAAATGAAATTTTATTGCATAAAGGAAAGATTGAATGTAAGCCAATAAGGTACATGGGAGGGAAAAACAAATCATAATACAATACTAACCAATATATATACAGGCATATTATACTTTACAATGGTCACCATGAAGTAGGGAAACACACGGAACATCGAGGGACAACAACTCATTGTTAATTATCCCCTAAAATGCCCACCCCCCGCTAAACCTAGCTAGATTAGATTATGAGGGGCCAGAAACATGCTCACCAATCCAAAACTGCAGTTGGTTTGGGGTTCTTTACTTGGTGCTCTCTCTCGGGCCTGCCGTCGTCACGTGGTCATTGGGCTGTAGGCGCAGCGGGCTGCCCAGGCTAATGGCGTCTCGGCCACCTTAATTCAGCAGGACTCACCGTCCATCGTTTCGCCCACCGGCTGTCTTCTCGGTGCTCCTGCATACAACGATGGTGGTCACAGTCTTGATTTCTCCGTGCTCCTGTACACGACGCTGGTGGCTACCCGTTCTGTAAGGCATTTCGTTTTCTTCCTCTTCGCCAACTGTCTTCTCATCTCGTCAACGGCCCAGGGTTTTTGTCGATGATCTCCCGATAACTACCCCGGGTCTTGTCTTCTTCTTCCGAGTCCGAAAAGGCCTTCTTCGGACCCCCGAGCAATCTCTCAAAAATGATCTGCACTGGTCTCTCCCGATGCTGATGCTCCTCAATGGCTACCGAAACCCGATGGTCTCCAATCTGAATTCTTCCCCCACAACGCTTCCCCAGGACTCCAGTTCCTGGGACTAGGGACAGGGTCACTGGCAAGGCTTGGAAGCTAAGCAGAGCCTAGGCCTGGTTAGTACCTGGAGGGGTGACCATCAGGGAAGACCAGGTGCAGAAGGTCACGGAAGGAGCCTTGAGGAGGGGCGGTTGGTGAGAAGGTCACGGAAGGAGCCCCGGGAGGGGTGGCTGGTGAGCAGGCCCGGGCGTTGGGCTGAAGATTGTCGGACAGGTGGAATGGTGGAAATGGAATGGTGGCGTGCACAGATGCAGCGGCTTTGCTTCTCCCAGGACGGTGCTATTTACGTTTAATGTTAATGTTATTTCTACTGGACTCATGGGAGCTTGCAAGGTCACATTTCGTTGTTCATGTACTTGTGCATTGTACAATGACAATAAAGTTGAATTATTATACTTTTCATGGAGGCCCTTATCTCCCGCCATATCAAGGTTAGGCTTTGTTTAACTTTTGGCGGGCTTGTAGCACAGCGGGGTAGTAATTGTGTTTAAAGTACCTTCGGGATGGCCGGTAACTGCCATCTCTGGTCTGGAATGACCTTGTATTGTCTTTAATGGGTCTTGAAGTCCCCCTTTGAATTTGAAGCTGTTTCCCTTTGTCTGGGTAAACATTTTGATGGCCTTTATCTACAGGCCGATCTGATTGGATCTGCATCCAATCCATATGTATGGGGTACTGTCTGGTTTCGTTTTCTCCGAAACTGTGTTCCAGAACTTACTGTGGGCTGAATCCACAAAAGCTGTCTGTGGACTGCAGGAACCATTTTAAAATGTCCCAAAAAGCTGGTCACGGGGCCTGGTGGCCATTTTGTGTGCCCCTTTTTCTGGGCTTCTTTTAAAACAGTCTTTAAAATTAAGGCCTTTTCTGTCAATAGACCCTTATAGGACAATGTTCAATTTTGCGAATCCTACATCTTTGGGATGCCTCTTCCTCCCTGAACTAGGGAAGAGGACCTCCCTGTGGGCCCTAACCCCATCCACCAATGTCTGCAATGAGGCCTCATCAAATTTGGCGGCAGCTCGGCCTGTGCAGGCTCCTCTGCCATTCTGCAAGACTGGTTTAGAAGCCTGCAGAGGTTGAGAAGCTTGCTGGAGACTTTAAAAGCACCATGAATGATGACATCATAATGTGGGGCTTTCTGACTGGAATTGGACACTTAGCAAGGGTGCCCACATGCTGGAAATTAATTGGCCAATTGAGGGAAAATTGCATGCAGCTGGCTGACCCATTTAGATTTGGGTCGGAACCCGACATTCGGGGAACCCGACAATTCCCTGCACCTTTGGGAAAATCGGGGTCCATATATCCGCCTTTGGCCCATATGCCTTAATACCTTTGGTTAACAAAAATCTATCAATCTCAGATTTAAAATTAACAATTGAACTAGCATCAATTGCCATTTGCGGAAGAGAGTTCCAAACTTCTACCACCCTTTGTGTGTAGAAATGTTTCCTAACTAGCATCTTTCACCACCTCAGGACGTCCCAAAGCACTTTGGAAGTGCAGTCACTGTTGTGACATAGACCAGGAAGGTCCCAGATGTGATCCCTGATCTTTTTTTTTATTAGTTTATGGGATATGGGCGGCGCTGGCAAGGCCAGCATTTATTGCCCATCCCTAATTGCCCTTGAGAAGGTGGTGGTGAGCTGCCTTCTTGAATCGCTGCAGTCCGTGTGGTGAAGGTACTCCCACAGTGCTGTTTGGGAGGGAGTTCCAGGATTTTGACCCAGCGATGATGAAGGATCAGCGATATACTTCTAAATCAGGATGGTGTGTGACTTGGAGGGGAACTTGGAGGTGGTGGTAGTCCCATGCGCCAGCTGCCCTTGTCCTTCTAGGTGGAAGAGGTCGTGGATTTGGGAGGTGCTGCCGAAGAAGCCTTGGAGAGTTGCTGCAGTGCATCTTGTAGATGGTACACACTGCAGCCATGGTGTGCCGGTGGTGGAGGGAGTGAATGTTTAAGGTGGCGGATGGAGTGCCAATCAAGCGGGCTGCTTTGTCCTGGATGGTGTCGAGCTTCTTGAGTGTTGTTGGAGCTGCACTCACCCAGGTAAGTGGAGAGTATTCCATCACACTCCTTACTTAGAGGTGAGACACTCGCGCAGAATACCTAGCCTCTGACCAGCTCTTGTTGCCACAGTATTTATGTGGCTGGCCCAGTTAAGTTTCTGGTTAATGGTGACCCCCAGGATATTGATGGTGGCGGATTCGGTGATGGTAATGCCGTTGAATGCCAAGGGGCGGTGGTTAGACTCTTGCTTGTTGGAGATAGTCATTGCCTGGCACTAATGTTACCTGCCACTTATCAGTCCAAGCCTGAATGTCGTCCAGGTCTTATTGCATGCGGGCATGGACTGCCTCATTATCTGGGGAGTTGTGAATGGCACTGAACACTGTGCAGTCATCAGCGAACATCCCCACTTCTGACCTTATGTTGGAGGGAAGGATCATTGATGAAGCAGCTGAAGATGGTTAGGCCTAGGACACTGCTCTGAAGAACTCCTGCAGTGATGTCCTGGGGCTGTGATGATTGACCTTCAACCACCACAACCATCTTCCTTTGTGCCAGGTATGACTCCAGCCAGTGGAGAGTTTTCCCCCTGATTCCCATTAACTTCAGTTTTACTAGGGCTCCTTGATGCCACACTCGGTCAAATGCTGCCTTGAAGTCGAGGGCAGTAACTCTCACCTCACCTCTGGAATTCAGCTCCTTTGTCCATGTTTGGACCAAGGCTATAATGAGGTCGGGAGCCGAGTGGTCTTGGCAGATCCCAAATTGGGCATCTGTGAGCAGGTTATTGGTGAGTAAGTGCCGCTTGATAGCACAGTCGACGACACCTTCCATCACTTTGCTGATGATTGAGAGTAGACTGAAAGGGTGGTAATTGGCCGGATTGGATTTGTCCTGCTTTTTGTGGACACGACATACCTGGGCAGTTCTCCACGTTGTCGGATAGATACCAGTGTTGTAGCTGTACTGGAACAGCTTGGCTAGAGCCATGGCTAGTTCTGGAGCCCAAGTCTTCAGCACGATTGCCAGGATGTTGTCAGGGCCCACAGCCTTTGCTGTATCCAGTGCGTTCAGCCGTTTCTTAATATCACATGGAACGAATCAAATTGGCTGAAGATTGGCTTCTGTGATGGTGGGGACCTCAGGAGGAGGCCGATATAAATCATCCACTCGGCACTTCTGGCTGAAGTTGGTTGCAAACGCTTCAGCCTTGTCCTTTGTACTCACATGCTGGGCTCCACCATCATTGAGGATGGGGATATTCATGGAGCCTCCTCCTCCCATTAGTTGTTTAATGGTCCACCACCATTCACGACGGATGCAGCAGGACTGCAGAGCTTTGATCTGACCCATTGATTGTGGGATCACTTAGATCCGCCTGTAGCATGCTGCTTCCACTGTTTAGCATGCATGTAGTCCTGTGTTGCAGCTTCCCCAGGTTGTTACCTCATTTTTAGGTACGCCTGGTGCTGCTCCTGGCATGCTCTGCTAACACTCCTTATTGAACCAGTGTTGGTCCCCTGGCTTGCTGGTAATGGTAGAGTGAGGGCTATGCTGGGCCATGAGGTTACAGATTGTGGTGGAAAACAATTCTGCTGCTGGCCCACAGTGACTCATGGATGCCCAGCTAGATCTGTTCTGAATCTATCCCATTAAGCACAACACAATGGAGGGTGCGGTTGTCACTGCTACCAATACTGTCGTGGACAGATGCATCTGGTGAGGACGAGGTCAAGTAGGTTTTTCCCCCCATGTTGGCTCTCTCACCACCTGTTGCAGGCCCAGGCTGTCAGTAGTGGTGCTACCAAGCCACTCTTGGTGATGGACATTGAAGTCACCCACCCAGAGTACATTCTGTGCCCTTGCTACTACTCTTAGTGTTTCTTCCAAGTGGTGTTCAACATGGAGGAGTACTGATTCATCAGCTGAGGGAGGGCAGTAGGTGGTAATCAGCAGGACGCTTCTTTGCCCATGCATGGGGTCCGGAGTCAATGTTGAGGACTCCCAGGAACACTCCTTCCCGGCTGTCATGTAGGACATACCCAGAGATGGTGATGGAGGAGTTTGGGACATTGGCTGAAAGGTCTGATTCTGTGAGTATGACTATGTCAGGCCATTGCTTGACTAGTCTCTGGGACCGCTCTCCCAATTTTGGCACAAGTCCCCAAATATTCGTGAGGAGGACTTTGCAGGGTCGACTGGGCTGTGCCTTTGCTGTGTCCATAGCTGAAGTCGGTGCCAGGTGGTCCATGCGGTTTTATTCTTATTATTGTGTTTCATACAACTGAGTGATTTGCTAGTCAACCACATTGCTGTGGGTCTGGAGTCACGTATAGCCATACCAGCTAAGGATATTAGTGAACTAGATGGATTTTTACAACAATCCAATAGTTTCATGGTTACCATTACTGATACTAGTTTTTTTATTTCAGATTTATTTAATTAACTGAATTTAAATTCCCCAGCTGCCGTGGTGGGATTTGAACTCACGGCTCTGGATCATTAGCCCAGTGACATTATCACTATGCTACTGTTCCTTTCCGTCCAACACTGGTCTCTGTTTCCTGTCACTTAGCCAATTTCATATCCATGCTGCCACTGTCCCTTTTATTCCGTGGGCTTCACCTTTGCTGGCAAGCCTATTATGTGACACTTTATATAACGCCTTTTGGAAATCCATGTACACCATGTCAACCGCATTGCCCTCATGGCATGCGTGTAATGGCAGAGACACAAGCTGCTGACCGGCTCTGGATAAAGCGGTAAGAAGCGGCCGGATCGCGTGGAGTAATGGACCAGCGGGTGGACGGGGAGGCGTTACGAACAACTGGTGTAGGCCTCAAGCCCCAAATAATAACCTGAAGGTCCCTCGTTTGCAGCTTCGGGGCTTCTCCCGGTCGCAGGCCTAGGCTAATGGCTGCCATCTTGTGCAGGAAGGTGGGAGGGTTCAGCATGCCACCATCTTGATTCAGTGAGTAGCAAAGCGTATGCACGGTCGAGGCCCAGGAGCAGGGATGGGAGGAGCAATGAGGCCGGGACCCAGGAGCGAGGTCGCGGCCCAGGAGCGAGGTCAAGGCCCAGGAGCGAGGTCGAGACCCAGAGCGAGGTCGAGACCCAGAGCGAGGTCAAGGCCCAGGAGCGAAGTCGGAGCCCAGGAGCAAGGATGAGGCCCAGGAGTGAGGACAAGGCCCAGGAGCAAGGTCGAGGCCCAGGAGCAAAGACGAGGCCCAGGAGTGAGGACGAGGCCCAGGAGCGAGGTCAAGGCCCAGGAGCGAAGTCGAGGCCCAGGAGCGAGGTCGAGGCCCAGGGGTGAGGACGAGGCCCAGGAGCGAGGACGAGCCCAGCAGTGCGGTCGAGGCCCAGGAGTGGCGCAGCGTGGACCAGCAGCGGGTTTGGGGCCCAGGGAAGGTGCAGCACAGACCAACAGCGAGGCTTGGAGGACCACACTGCAGCCTATGAAACCCAAGCAGAGAGGACCTGCAGGAAGGAGGGAGGAGGACAGTAGGAGTATGTTTGTGTGTGTGTATGCTAGGCTGATGTAGCAGAGCCTGGTCTCCAATCGTTTTGCATCCCCTTGCCATTGGACCAAGACCTTGCTCTGTCAAGCCCATGTGGTAGCTGGTGTGCAACGGCCACCCCATGATAAAAGAATTCACGCACAGGCATCTTCCACCTTTAAAATGAGGTTCGGGACCTGGAATGTCAGGACCCTCATGGACAACCCCAACAGTAACAGACCAATACACCGTACTGCCCTCTTCAACCCTCTCTGTTACTTCATCAAAAAACTCAATCAAGTTAGTTAAACATGATTTGCCTTCAACAAATCTGTGCTGGTTTTCCTTAATTAATCCCTACTTGTCCAAGTGACTGTTTATTTTGTCCCGGATTATCGTTTCTAAAAGCCTCCCCACTACCAAGGTTAAACTGACTGGCCTGTCGTTGCTGGGTTTATCCTTACACCCTTTTTTAAACAAGGGTGTAACATTTGCAATTCTCCAGTCATCTGGCACCCACCCCATATCTAAGGAGGATTGGAATATTATGGCCAGTACCTCCGCAATTTCCTCCTTAACCTCCCTCAGCATCCTCGAATGCATCCCATCCGGTCCTGGTGAATTATCTACTTTAAGTACAGCCAGCCTTTCTAGTACCTCCTCTTTATCAATTTTCATCACATCCAGTATTTCAACTACTTCCTCTTTCACAATGAATTTGGCAGCATCTTTTTCCTTGGTAAAGACAGATGCAAAGTACTCATTTAGTACCTCAGCCATGCCCTCTGCCTCCATGTGTAGGTCTCCTTTTTGGTCCCTAATTGGTCCCAACCCTCCTCTTACTACCCGTTTATTATTTATATGCCGCTAGAAGACTTCTGAATTCCCTTTCATGTTGGCTGCCAGTCTATTCTCATGCTCTCTCTTTGCCCTTCTTATTTCCTTTTTCAATTCCCCTCGGAACTGTTATGTTCATTAAAAACTAGTCATTTTTATTAAGAACAGCTAGCTTTTGCTAGACACTTTATTGAGCACATGTGGACTAGGTACAGTATCTGTAGAGGCATCCATCTTGACTGCTACCTTGTGGGTAGCCTAGTGCATCGTGGGTAGCCCACTCTTATATACATAGAGCACCACCTAGTGTACCATTCCAGAATGACAGGTTACTGATCATTACATCCCCCTTTCTTTGAGGTTAAACAAAATCAGTATCAACCAATATCAATCAATGACAACATAAACATCTTCAACAGTCAATACATTTTCAATGTAGTTTTCTTTGTACTCAAAGATTAAGTCTATCAGGCTTTTTTACTTCACGTGTGGATCTTCTCAGCACAGGTAAGTCTGATGTGTTTTCATGAGAGCCTGTATGTCTATTTGTGTTAGATTGTTCTGGTGGTGAGTGACAAGATTCAGTTGCGGCATTGTCATCGATTTGCTCTTCGATAGTCTCTTGTGTTTTTAGGAGGGAACGGCGGTTCCTCCTGACAATCTGTCCTTCCTCAGTTCTAACAGTGTATGACCTTGGTCCTACTTCCTCAAGAACTGTAGCTTTCCTGTTCCATGCATCTGGATCCTCAATCCTGACAACATCATCCCTTGTCAATGGTTTCAGAGTTTTGGATGACTTGTCATAGTATGATTTCTGTTTCAGCTTTAACAGTTGAAGTCTCTGTCTCAGTTCCTTACTCTGCTTTTCTTTTGCACAGCAGGGTAGCGTGGTACGCAACTTGCGACCCATTAGGAGTTCAGCAGGTGAAGAACCAGAGTCTAAAGGTGAGGCTCGGTAGCTCAGCAGGGCGAGATAAGGATCAGACTTGCTTTCTGTCGCTTTCTTCAGTAGCTGCTTGAGAACTTGAACACCTTTCTCTGCCTTACCATTTGACTGAGCATACAAAGGACTGGATGTGATGTGCTGAAAGTCATAATGTGCTGCAAACTGTTGCCACTCCATACACTTGAAGCACGGACCACTGTCGCTAACGGCAATCCTGGGAATTCCATGTCTGGCGAAGATGGATTTCACATGCATTATGACACTGCTTGCTGTGGTGCTTGAGAGCAGCGTCACCTCAGGATAGTTAGAATAGTAGTCAATCACTATTAGATATCCTTTACCATTTAAATGAAAGAGGTCCATACCAACCTTTTCCCATGGTGCTGTTGGTAAGTCAGCTACTATCATTGGTTCCTTTGTTTGTTTGTTTTGATGTTTCTGACATGTCTCACATTTGCCTATCATGTTCTCAATGTCCTTATTTATGCCAGGCCAATAAACAGTGTCTCTTGCTCTCCTTTTGCATTTTTCAATTCCGAGGTGTCCCTCATGAATCCTTTTGAGCATGTCTTGATGTAGAGCCTGTGGAATGACTATTCTGTTCTGTTTTAGTAATAGTCCACTTGCGACACTCAGTTCTGACCTTATGTGAAAATATTTTGGACAGGAACCTTTTGGCCAACCATGATGAATGTTCTCTATTACTGTTTGTAATACTGTATCTTTTACTGTTTCTTCTGCTATTTGCTTTGATTTTGTGTCTGACACGGGCAGCGCAGCAGTGACCATACTCACATGAACATCCACGTCTTCTTCAGTAGAGCTCACATGACTCATTGTGGGTGCTCAGGATAGTGCATCTGCTAACACTATGTATTTGCCTGGTGTGTAGATCAGTTCAAAAGTCATATCTTTGCAGCTTCATCATGAGTCGTTGAATCCTTGGAGACATCTCATTCAGGTTCTTTTTTATGATGGCAACCAGTGGGCTGTGGTCTCTCTCAACTGTGAAGGTGGGAAGTCCATACATGTAGCCATGAAACTTTTCTAGTCCAACTACCAAGCCTAGACATTCCTTTTCAATCTGGGCGTATCGACACTCAGTATCAGTCATAGACCTGGAGGCATAGGCAACAGGCTTCCAATCTTCACCCTCTGCTTGTAGCAAGACTGCACCTAGGCCATCCTTTGATGCATCCGTTGACACTTACATTCTTTTTGTTGGGTCAAAGAAGATGAGTACAGGTGTGGTTGTCAGCACTGTTTTGAGGTTTATCCACTCTTGTTCATGTCTTTCTGTCCATGCGAACTCATTTGTTTTACTTAGCAGGTCTCGCAGACAGGCTGTCTTGGCTGACAAGTTAGGAATGAACTTTCCAATGAAGTTTATCATCCCCATAATTCGTAGCACTCCTTTTGTGTCAGTGGGTCGGGGCATTTTGAGTATGGCGTTTACTTTTTCCATATCTGGCTCTATTCCTTTACCAGATAGATTATCTCCTAGGAAAGTGTCTTCCTGGACACCAAACTGACACTTGGCTTTGTTGAGCTTAAGTCCATTCCGGCGTATGCTCTGTAGCACTTTAGTCAGTCTCTCATTGTGTTCTTTCAATGTGGAGCCCCAAATGATGATGTCATCAACATAGACCCGAACTCCTTCCAGACCTTCAATTATGTGTTCCATCACTCTATGAAAGATTTCAGATGCAGATATTATCCCGAAAGGCATTCTGAGGAAACAATACCTGCCAAATGGTGTGTTGAAGGTACAATATTTGGTGCTCTCTTCATCCAGTTTTAGTGGCCAAAATCCTCGTGAGGCATCGAGCTTTGTAAAGTATCTGGCACTTGACATTTCACTGGTGATTTCTTCTCGCTTGGGAATCTGGTAGTGTTCACGTTTTATGTTTGCATTTAAGTCCTTTGGATCCATGCATATTCTTAGATCATTGTTCTTTTTCTTTACACATACCATGGAGTTAACCCAGTCTGTTGGCTCTTCGACTTTCCTGATGACTCCTAGTGGGGTCATTCTGTCCAGTTCATTCTTGAGCCGGTCATGCAGGAGTGCTGGAACTCTTCGTGGAGCATGTACCACTGGCTGAGCATCCTCCTGTAGCTGGATCTTGTATGTGAATGGTAGAACTCCAAATCCTTTGAACACATCCTGGAAATTATTTACTACAGAATCCACCGAGTCATCTGGTCTGTTTATGGCACAGTTTATACGGTATACTCTCTTGACCAGTTCTAAGTCTTCACAAGCTTTGTCACCCAGTAGTGAATCAAGTCCTTCAGCCACAACAGAAAACATGAGATGATGCACTTTGTCTTTGACTGTCACTTTAAGTCTGCATGCACCGAAGCTATCTATTTTCTGTCCATTATAGTCCTTCAGTAGTACTGACTTTTTCTGTATTTTGGGCTTTTCTTTCATATTGTGAATGTCACTCATACTGATTAAGTTTGCTTTTGCCCCAGTGCCTAGTTTCAAAGTAACTAATGCTCCATTTACCGGCAGTGGGATCATCCATTTGTCCTCTTTTACTGCATTAACTTTATGTTCAGCATTGTTAATTCCTGAGGGCTGCACATTTTCTGTATCCTTTTTGATATTGTCACATGACACCATTCCTACAAAACATGTCTCACTTAAATCAGTGTCCTCAATCACATTAACTCATGCCCTTTCTTTGTTTTTACTTTTGAAGAGCATTGTTTGGCAAAGTGATTCTTTCCATTACAATTTGTGCACATTTTTCCAAACGCTGGGCATTTTCTTAACTGGTGTTTGTAACCACAGCACTTACAATTAAAAATGTCATCCTCCGATTGCTTTTCATTTCTGTTCTGCCCACATTTCTTCCCCTTGTAGGACACAGCACCGACAGCAGCATTATCACTCATTACAATCGCATCATTATTGATTTCACTGAAAGTCTTCGCGTGCTTTTGAGCTAGCTCGCTGGCTTGGCATATTTTCACAGCAATTTCCAATGTTAGTTCGGTTTCTCTTAGCAGACGTTCCCTGACTTTTTTTTATCATGAATGCCAAACAGAATCTGGTCACGAATCATGGATGCTTTCAGCTCAGAGAAATTACACGTCTGTGCTTTCAGTTTCAGATCAGTCATAAAGCTATCAAAAGTCACATTTTGCTGCTGTGTCCGAGAACGGAAGATGTACCTCTCATAGGTTTCATTCTTTTTGGGAGAACAAACTTCTTTAGCACATCGTCTAATTTTTCTCTGTTCTCCTCGTGATTAAATACAAATGTATTAAATACCTCTATCGCCTGTGGGCCTGCAACCGTGAGCAGCAACGCTATTTTCCTTGCGTCTGGCTTCGTACCGTACCCGATGGCAGCAATGTAGAGTTTGAATTGTTGTTTAAAAGTCTGCCAATTGTAGTCGACATTTCCTGTGAGTTTCAAATGCTCTGGTGGCTTCAAATTCTCCATGTCACGTTGCACAATATTCAGCAGATCTTACCAATCCTGGTACCATGTTATGTTCATTAATAACTAGTCGTTTTTATTAAGAACAGCTAGCTTTTGCTCGACACTTTATTGAGCACATGTGGACTAGGTACATTAACTGTAGAGGCATCCATCTTGACTGCTGCCTTGTGGGTAGCCTAGTGCATCATGGGTAGCCCACTCTTATATACATACAGCACCACCTAGTGTACCATTCCAGAATGACAGGTTACTGATCATTACATGAACTTTCTATATTCAGCCTGGTCCTCACTTGTATTCTCAACCTGACATCTGTCATACGCCTCCTTTTTCTCCTTCATCTTACTCTCTATCTCTTTCATTATCCAGGGAGCTCTGTCTTTGGTTGCCCTGCCTTTCCCCCTCATAGGAATGTACTTTGACCGTACCCAAACCATCTCCTATTTAAGGGCAGCCCATTGTTCCATTACAGTTTTGCCTGCCAATCTTTGAATCCAATTTACCCGGGCCAGATCCATTCTCAATCCACTGAAAGTGACCCTCCTCCGATTAAGTATTTTTACTCTAGATTGCTCCCTGTCCTTTTCCATAGCTAATCTAAACGTTACAATGCAATGATTACTGTTCCCTAAATGTTCCCCTACTGACACTTGCTCCACTTGACCCACTTCATTCCCCAGAACCAGGTCCAGCAATGCCTCCTTCCTCATTGGGCCAGAAACGTACTGATCAAGAAAGTTCACCTGAACACATTTCAGAAATTCTTCCCCCTCCCTGCCCTTTACACTATTAATATCTCAATTAATATTAGGATAGTTGAAGTCCTCCATTATCACTACTATATAGTTCTTGCACCTCTCTGTAATTTCCCTGCAAATTTACTCCTCTATATCCTTCCCACTAGTTGGTGGCCTATAGAATAAACCTAGTAGTGTAATGGCACCTCTAGTTGAAGTGAATAGTATAGATGCGTACAATCCTGGTTGCCATTTAATAAAAAGGATATAGAGGCACTACAGAGGGTGTGTAGGGGGTTGGTGTGTGGGTCCACTTCCCCACAGACTTCTGAATGGTTTGAATCACTCCCACTCCCTTGATTCTAGACCTTGGGCTTATTTGGGGGTTGTGATAAAAGTGCAGCAGACAAATGGTTTTGGTGCAAGAATCTTTGATCTTTATTCAAGAAAAAAAATATAACACAACAATTTTCTACTCTAATAAAAATGGGGAACACTTCAATACATACGAGGGAAAATACAGCAGAAAAATACCTTACCCCTCCCAATCCCACTTCCTGGCTAAGTTAGACTCTAGAGGACCAGGGATAATGCTCACCAAAACAAATCCTTGACAGTTGAGCTGGTTCACGGTTTTGGGGTTCACTGGATATGTTGGTCGGTGTCTGCCATACCCCGTACGCGGTAGAGGAGTTCGACTATCTGCTGGTCAGTCTTCGCGAGTCCGCTGATGCAGTAGGGTGCGTTTTGGATCTATGGGGTGAGGACCCACTTTTCTCCAGTAGAGATAGGGTTTAAAGTTCCTTTTAAGTAAAAATCTTACCTGGGGTAAGTCAGGAATAGATTGTAGAGTGAAAACTTTTGAATCTTCGCTTTTTCTCCTGAGTTGTTTTTCTTTGGTCACGGTGGCTCAATATTACTGGATTGGTTGGTGGTAATATTTTGTTGGTACAGGAAACTTTGGTTTATCCGGAGGTTGTATGTCCAGAAACCTTGATCTAATGGCAGAAATCAGCAGCCATTTTGGTTCGTTTTTTTTTCTTCTCCTAGCATTTTTTTAAGCCAGGCTCTGGAAAGCGTCTCTGTAGCTTAGCAACAGCTTCAGAGACGTTTCCAAGGTACGGGCCGAGTGTTTACAAGCTGTTGCTAAGCAACAGTGTTTGTTGTCAGATACGGAGATGAAAACCTCCGTATCCTTCAACATTAGCGTTGATCTATCCGGAAGTTTTGATAGATCGGTAGCAGCTCAGTCCCGTCAGTGCCGGATATCGTGAAGTTTTCTGTAATTTCATAAGGCTCTTGTTGCCATGGGGTGCCCAACAATGTCCTGGGTCACTGAAGCTGTTGAACTTGTGTGTACGGTAGAATGCTGCCCCGTTTCGATGCTTCGGTTTCTCTTGTGTGTTGCTTCTGGGGCGAGCTTTCTAAGAGAGAACTTCTTGAGTTGTCTCAGACTTCTGGAGAGTGTTTCTTTAGAAAACAGGCCTTTAATTATACTAATTGGGGCCTCCTAATCTGCACGCCAAATAAGTCCCGGTTTATTGTTTGATTTGAGCGGGCTCATTAAGGTAACTTGTTTAAGAAAATGTGAAAAATGATTTCAGGATGTTGTACTGTTTAGTCAATGAGTTGTTGATCACCTAGTTCATTTTCATAGTTATCTTCAGGTTTCGAATATCCTGTCTGAGCCTGAGATTTCTATGTAGTTTGGCGAGGTGATTTGCATTATGCATATTTTGGATGGGTCCTGTGTTTTGGGTGGGGACTGCTCCTTCGTGGATCGATTGCTAGGATGAATTGAGGTTACACAGTTCCCCAGACAATTTGCTTTTACTCCAATATCCAAACTGTCTTTACAGGGGTTGATCCCATTTCCTGTTGCAGCCTTTTCTTGAGGTTACAGGTCCAGACATGCCTTTTTATTTTATCATCCTGAAACTTGTTTAGAAAGAGTCCAGAGTCATTTTTCTTAGGGTTTTTTTTCCAGCTTGGGGGGATCTGTGAATTTTGAGAATCTTACAGTCCCCCCGTGATACTTTACTTGCTAGAGTGTCATACTAAGTGAGCAAAATTTTTGATCCCCGAGAGCCAACCTTCCCCCTGTAGTTTACCTATCTATGACCCACAGCATACATTCCCCTTTAAATGTAGTGTTCAGATGCATACACAGGTAAAATTCAGTTACATTCATATCCAAGCACAGAGGGGTCCAACACCCCTGCACCACTCGGAAAATACAGTACATACATAGTAAAATAATACGCGGTCACCAACTTTATTACAATGATGATTACGGCTCGTCCAATACATGATCAAAAACGTTATTGTAATGCTCGTCCAATACCCTCTCATGTCGGGATTGGAGCTTTCTGCCCTTTCCCTTGCACTTTGTGCATAGTAAGTAGAAAACTATACCGAGCTGGCAGACTACTAAAATATGGGAAGCCATTCTGATCCAGGAAGGGACCTCTATATTTTCAAAAATATCCCACCAGGGTGGAACTATGATATCCGAAATCTCACCCCCTATCTCAACTGTTTTTTGTTCTAGAGTATAGAAATGTTTTTGTGATACTTCTACGGCTTTGAGCAGGGCGATAAGATATTCGGGTAGAGGGGCAATTTCATAGCCAAAGTATGTAACATAGTCTTGCAGGTTGGTTATGTTTTCAGTTACTGTGAGGTGAACAGTGGAGGGTTCAGGAATGGGGACTATTCGTTCCTGGGCCACTTGAACTTCTGCCTCGGGTTTAAAGCAGAAACTGCTGTCACTCACCGGACACCAGATGTGCTGTCCATGCTGGTAATGGGCCGCACTTGTGGTGACACAATATGTCCCACCTCCTATGAATGTTACCTGTGGGGGAACATGGTCTTGTGCCATTACCTCCATGGTACAGCTTATAGGTCGTGCGCCAGCAGTTTTAAACCTGCACTGTGGTCTAGAATAGGTGTTCAAGTGCTGGAGACACAGTATTATGTGTGCACCCTGGCTGTACCTGTCATAGCGTGCTCCCACTTTATGACATAAGGTGGGACCAGTGCGAAACGGATGTGTGCCCCTCCCTGAATAACCCTAATGTTCTCCACCCTGTATACCGGTGCGGGTCGGGCTGTCCCACCCATGACCGGCATCCTCACTACTATCCCCATGATAGTGTGATTGGAACGCCTGCAATCTACTGTGACAGGGTAGACTTCAGAGGCTAGGCAGAGCTGACACGGGCTCAGCGAATTGCTACATGGGTGGAGGGCTGCAAGGTGCTTGTTGCTGATCCAGGAGGGGACTAAACCTTGTTTTAAATCCTCCAGGTTGCTGCGGCCCTCGCCCAGCAACCATATCCCATATAGCACACACACCTCATTCTGTGCAGCCTGATCCGAAGCATTCCTATCCTCCAGTATGAGTGTATTTTCTGTTTTTGCGTGTCTTTCTAGCTCAGCAATAATTTCCTTTAAATGGCCTATCATAGCTTGGACCTCGTGTAGCTCTGAGCCTACCACTGTGTTTTCTTCCGTTAGAATCTTTCATAGTTGGGTTTTTAGACCATTTATTTGTGTTTGCAGTTCTATATCATCCAGGCTATTTATTACAGAGCAAAAACAAAATGTGTCTCACTTTAAACAATCTCCATGAGGTCTGAAGGCTCAGCCCCGTGCAGGGGCTATGATGTCATCACGCAACCGACGTCATGACGTCATCACGTTCCCGACGCACTTAAAGGGACCCTGCACCAATAACCCAACCCAGCATGTACATATCACAACATTGCTATACAAGGTGAATTATGTTTAGGTACATATAACAGCATTGGCTATACATTATGTTATTGTCCCTATGTGGTCTCCGCCACATACGTCCCCCCAGAATTCACTAGTACTTGCAATGTCAGTCGTTGGGGGGGCCGGACCATACGGTTGGAACGGCTCCTCAATTCCGGGGTGGGGACCAGGAGGTTCGTTGGAGGGACCTCGGGCGCTCAGTGGTGGATTGTGGGTGTGGAAACCGGAGGTCGGCCCCATCTCGGGGGCTGTGTCAACTTAACGGGTCGGTCCAGATCCAGGTGGGCCAGCTTAAGACGGTCCACGTAAATGCAGTCCGGCTTACCGCCGACATCCACGACGAAGGTCTTGTCCCCGGTTTCCAGGACGCGGAATGGTCCATCGTAGGGTGGCTGAAGAGGTCCCCGGTGGGCGTCTTGGCGGACAAAAACGTACTCCGCCGCACGAAGGTCGAGCGGAAAGTGCGACTGCGGGAGGCCGTGCTGCGACGTGGGCACTGGAGCGAAAACCTTGGCGTTGTCCAGAAGGTCGGACCACTGACGGGCTGCGGACAAAGGCTCCGTTGCGTTGGGGACAAAATCCCCGAGAACCCGCAGCGGCTGTCCATAGACGAGCTTGGCGGACGAGGATTGGAGGTCCTCCTTGGGAGCGGTCCTGAGTCCCAGCATGACCCACGTGAGTCTGTCGATCCAGCCGTCGTCCCGGAAGCTGGCTTAGAACGCGGCCTTCATGGAGCGATGAAACCATTCGCACAGCCCGTTAGCCTAAGGGTGGTAAGCTGTGGTGTGGTGGAGTTTCAACCCGAGGCCTCGGGCGACAGTGTTCCAGAGCTCTGACGTGAACTGGAGCCCCCGGTCGGAGGAAATGTCAGATGGGGCACCGAACTGGGCGACCCAAGTGCTGATGAATGCCCGAGCCACATTGGCGGCCGTCGTTAAAGACAGCGGGACGGCTTCCGGCCATCGGGTGGTTCTGTCAACCAATGTGAGGAGGTGGGTAAACCCACGGGAGGACGGCAGGGGCCCCACCAGGTCCACGTTAACGTGGTCGAACCGCCTCTCGGGCACCGCGAAAAGCGCCAACAGGGCCTTAGTATGGCAATGTACTTTCGAGCATTGGCATACCACGCTGGTGCTGGCCCAGTCGCGAACACCTTTCCTGAGCACGTGCCAGATGAACTTGGCCGCCACCAGCTTCTGTGACGGCTTCCTGCCCAGGTGGGAAAGATTATGGACGGCGTCGAATACTTGCCGTCTCCACCCTTCGGGCACGACGGGACGAGGCTCCCCAACGGAGACGTCACACAGGAGTGTGGTGCCGGCAGCGTCGAACGCGACGTCTGCTAGTTGAAGGCCCGTGACCGCCGTCCTGTAGGCCTGGATGCCCAGGTCGGAGGCCTGGTCGGCCGCCATGCGGGTGTAGTCGATACCGAGGTGCATAGCGCTGGCGACGGCTCAGGAGAGACAGTCTGTGACGGGGTTGTCTTTCCCAGCCATATGCTGGATGTCCGTTGTAAACTCCGAAATGAAGGCCAACTGGTGTTGCTGACGGGCCGACCACGGCTCGGAGGCTTTGGCCATGGTGAAGGTCAACGGCTTGTGGTCCACGAACGCCGTGAACGGTCGGGCCTCCAGCAGGAAACGGAAGTGATGGACGGCGAGGTAGAGGCCGAGAAGCTTGCGATCAAAAGTGCTGTACTTCCGCTGGTTGGGGCGGAGCTGCCAGCTGAAGAAGGCGAGCGGCTGCCAGGCGCCGTTGACCCACTGTTCATGGACGGTGCTGATCGCATAGTCCGAGGCGTCGGTGGTGAGAGCGATCGGCGCATCAGGCAACAGATGCACCAGCATGGTCGCGTTAGCCAGGGCCCTTTTCGTGTCTGTGAAAGAATTGGCCATCTCATCAGACCAGTTGATAGCGAGTTTGTCGGGCTTGCCATTGAGGGCATCGTAAAGGGGCCGCATAAGCTGGGCTGCTTGTGGGACGAAACGATGGTAAAAGTTCACCATGCCCAAAAACTCCTGCAGAGCCTTCGCGGTGAGGGGTCGCGGGAAGTCAATCATGGCCTCCACTTTCGATGGGAGTGGCACCGCCCCGTCCTTCATGATGCGGTGCCCGAGAAAGTCGATTGAGGACAGCCCGAACTGGCACTTGGCCGGGTTGACGATTAGGCCGTGTTGGCTGAGTCGTTCGAAAAGAGTCCGGAGGTGGGACACATGTTCCGTCCTGGAGGCACTGGCGATGAGCATGTTGCCCAGGTATATGAACAGGAATGTCAGATCCCATAACACGGTGTCCATTAGGTGTTGAAAAGCCTGTGCGGCGTTTTTGAGGCCGAATGGCATGCGGAGAAATTCGAATAGCCCGAACGGGGTGATCACTGCGGTTTTCGGGACATCCTGCAGCCAGACGGGGACTTGGTGATAACCCCAGGCAAGGTCCACTTTCGAGAATACCACTTTCCCGGCCAGGCGGGCAGAAAAGTCCTGGATGTGTGGAATCGGATAGCGGTCGGGGGTCGTCGCGTCGTTGAGGTGCCGGTAGTCTCCGCACGGGCACCACCCGCCGCCTGGTTTCGGGGCGATGTGGAGGGGCGAAGCCCACGGACTGTTAGACCGGCAGATGATGCCGAGGTGCTCCATGGTGTTGAACTCGGCTTTGGCGATAGTGAGCTTCCCCGGGTCGAGGCGCCCAGCGCGGGCGTAGATGGGCGGACCGGTGGTCGAAATGTGGTGTTCTACCCCATGTTTATTGGCGGCGGATGAGAACGTGGGTTTCGTAAGGTCCGGGAACTGGGCAAGGAGGCGGGAAAACTCGTCGGAGGCCGAGTGCGCTGTACAACTGTGTCGTGCTGGACCCGCTGAGGGAACACGGGAGCAAGCTGAAGGTTTCCGCGTTGATGAGACGTTGGTTCTTGACGTCCACCAAAAGGCCATTGGCGCAGAAGAAGTCAGCACCGAGAAGTGGGGTGGACATTTTTGCTGTGACAATGTCCCAGGTGAACCGTTGCCCACCAAAACAAAGCGCCACGTTCTGTTTCCTGAAGGTGCGGATGGAACTGCCGTTGGCGGCTTCGAGGACGGGGCCGTGGTTCCCCCCTTGAATGTCTATGGTGGACGCGGGCAGGACGCTCACCTGGGCGCCCGTGTCGCAAAGGAAACGACGTCCGGAGTCGGTGTCTGTAATAAACAACAAACTGCCTGAACGGCCGACAGCCATAGCAGCCGACGAGTGGTCTTTAGTTTGCTTTGACGTGGGAAAACTGCATGGGGGCCGGCACTTCCTGGCTTTGGGGCTGAACTGCGCATGGTAGAAGCAGAGACTTGAGGGTTGCTGCCGTTGGGCTGTATCAGTGGGGGCAGGGCTCCGCATGGCCGCGCAGTACTGTTGCCCGGCGGAGAAAAATTTGTCGGCCTCCTTGGCCAGGTCGCGGAAATTGGCAGTGGAAGAGTTGGCTAACGCCGACCGTACCTGACCTGGCAGCTGTTGGAGGAACAGTTCCTTGAAGAGGAAACACGGCGTGTGTGTGCCCAGGAGGGCCAGCATGTGGTCCATCAGCTCCGAGGGCTTGGAGTCGCCAAGCCTGGGTAGAGAGAGATGCCGGCGTGCGCGTTCGGCTTCAGTGCGTCAGAAAGTTTGTAAGAGGTGCGCCTTCAGCGTTTTGTATTTGTTGAGCTCCGGGGGGTTTTCGAGCAGGTTCACGACTCTGGCCGCGGTGGAGTTGCTGAGAGCAGAGACGACATAGTAGTACCTCGTGTCGTCCGCGGTGATGTCCCGGATCGCAAATTGAGCCTCGGCCTGGGCGAACCAAGCGGCAGCCTGTTGTTCCCAAAACTCGGTTAATTTGATGGAAACGGCGTTCGTCGCCATTTCGGACGAGGCCTTTGGAATCGTCCAAAAGAGCAGCAGGGTCACCAATGTTGGAGTCGACAGAAATCAACAGGCTGAGACTTTTCTTTAAGCAAAAACAAAACGTGTCTTACTTTAATCAATCTCCAGGAGTTCTGAAGGCTCAGCCCCGTGCAGGGGCTATGATGTCATCACGCAACCAACGTCATGACGTCATCATGTTCCCGACGCTCTTAAAGGGACCCAGCACCAATAACCCAACCCAGCATGTACATATCACAACATTGCTATACAAGGTGAATTATGTTTAGGTACATATAACAGCATTGGCTATACATTGTGTTATTGTCCCTATGTGGTCTCCGCCACAATACAATCTTATGGAAAATTATTAGTGTACACTTCTACAGGCAAAAATTACAAGAGAGTCATGATAATACTATACACAGGGAATGGGGAACACGCGGCACATCGAGGGAAAGCAACTATCTTAACAATCCCATTATCCTTATCCCACCCCCTATACCTAACTAGGCTAAGCTATGAGGGGTCAGAATTCATGCTCACCAATCAAAAGGGTTTGTTAAACTCAAAACAGCGGTTGGGTTCGGGGTTCGCTCTTGGTGCTCTCTGGAGCCTGCCATCGTCACGTGGGCTCCGGGTGCTGCAAGGGCGTTGTCCAGGTTCGAGTACCCCAAAGTTACAGTCTCTGCTTGGGTACTTTATCTTGCAAGGATGTTTCTTCGCCGACAGCTTGAGTTTGCATGAAGATAGTCACAGGTCGGCTGAGGCTGAAGGCCCGATGATTCGAAGCCTACCCTCAGTTGGCCTTCCCCGGGTGGTCTTCCCTCCTCCTCCCCTCATCGCGTCCCACTTCGCCTGGCCTGAATTGGCCGTGTTCGCCCGACCCGATGTCGGGGCGAGTCCAGGTAGAGTTGGAGAGGGCACAGGCAAAGGCTAGGGGGAAAGCGCGGGATGGGGGAAGAGTGGCAGCCACGAGGACGAGGGGCCGAAGAGCTGGGGAGCGGCAGCACCAGCACAGCAGCGGAGCAGCAGGAGTTCCTTTTTCTTCTGATTGCTACCTAGGGGCCTTCAGTTATACCTTCATGGAAAAACCCTTATCTGCAAGCCAAATCAGGTTAGTTCTTTGTTTTAATTTTGGCAGGCTAGTTAAAATAATGGTAGCAATCTATACTGACGGTTTTTAGATGGCCGGTAATTACATCTACCGGCCCGATAATTGAGTTGTATTGTCCTGAAAGTCCTTGATGGGCTTGTCCAGCCTCGATGGATGTGCTTAATCTGTTTCCGATTATGTATGCAGACTGTTTGATAGCTTTAACTGTAGGCCTCATTGAATTTAGATCTGTCTCCAATTTGGTCTTGTAGCGGTACCACCGAGTGTCCCTTACTTATTATACATAATAATTCCCTTTAACCTAAAGATGTATATGCATAGTTTACCTGTTCAGGCCGTTGCCCCTTTAAGAACGCGACCTAACGCAATGACGTCACGTCGCACATCACGTGACTCACCCAAACGCGGGCTAATGCAATGACGTCACATCGCGCAGCACGTGGCTCACCTAAACGCGAGCCGGCCCAGCTCGGCCTCCCGCTCCCGCGACAATCGCCGGCCTAACTCGGCCTCCCGCTCCTGCGGCAATCGCCGGCTCAGCTCGGCCTCCCGCTCCCGCGACTTCGGCCGCAACAGCCGACTGCAGTGCCGGGTGCCCGGAGAACACAACGACATCATCGCGCCATTCACGTGACCGCCCCAAGCGCAGGCAAACGCGATGATGTCACGTCGCAAGTCACGTAACGCCCCAAGCACGGGAAAACGCGAGCAACGCAATGACGTCACAATGCAAACGTGATGACATCATCACGCAAACCTCCGGACTGCTAGTCAGTCCTCGTGGCATCCCCACTGGGGAAGGACCAGTTCCACGACTCTCCTGCATCGGTCTACGTTGTTTGCTGTACTTCATCTAATTCAACATTAAAATCCTGTTTGTTGTTCTTCCGAGTCAAGCTCCGTTATTTGTTAGGAATACACCTATTCCTACATTGGTGACCCCGCCTCCGTGAACGTTTTTCACGGAAGAAGCGCACAGCCTGAACCTCGTCTTCACAGAAGACGACCGACGTGCACAGCCGAATTCGTCCAACACCTACATTGGTGACCCAATGACGTGAGGACGGGAATTCATCAAAACCTACATTGGTGACCCCGTCTCCGTGAACGTTTTTCACGGGCGACGCGCACAGCCTGAACCCCGTGTCTGTGAACGGTTTCACAGAAGAAGAGCCCGACGAACAACAACCGACGAACAACAATCGACGAACACCAATTCCTACATTGGCGACCCCGTCTTTGCGAACGTATTCGCAAAGGAAGCGCAGCCTGGAGGTGATCCCGTTCTTCACGAACGAAACGCAGCCGGACCCCGATTTTTGTGAATGATTTTCACAAAAGAAGCACGCCATGGAAGCATCAGCCATTTTGCTGTCGCTACCGCAATTCAGGGAGCAGCAACCGCCCTCGTGCTTTCTTCAGGTAGAAGCCCCGTTCACCAAGAACATTGATGCGGCGCAGACCAACGTGGTCTCCGTATTCATCAGCTCTACCGCCTTATGGATCGTCCGCCTCCACGACATCTCCCAACGCAACAGCAAGTATACATCCCTCCAAGCGCGGGTTCCGCAGGTTTTCGGGCCCACAAGATCAGAGCGCGCCCCCACGGAGATGCCACGAGGACTCGCTCCTCATGAACCACGAGGACGCACTCCTCGCGACCCATGAGGACCCATCCCTCACGAACCACGAGGACCCATCCCTCGCGAACCACGTGGACCCATCCCTCGCGAACAACGAGGACCCTTCCCTCGCAAACCACGAGGACCCATCGCTCATGAAACCCGAAGACTCATTCCCCACCGACGACGCACCAGCCTGTCAGCCTGCTGGTTGTGTTTTCTGCCACGCTTTTTGGCGCGAAAGCGAAGCGTTGCCGCCCTCCAGCCAGTTTTCACCCTAAATCAACAATAACTAGAAGCGTTGCCGCCCTCTCTACAGTGTTCCCCTCAACAAATGCAAACATCTACTGACGCTGCAAACATCGAGGACGGGTCCAACGGGCATCCCGCAGCCGCGATTGGCCACGCGAAAGTTGCTGTCATCACCGATCACTAATCAACGCAGCAACGGTTCACTCACTTCTGTGTTATCGTAGTAGCACTACGGCACGCACCGTTCCGTGCGTTCCCGACTGCCGAAGAGTTCGCTCGCCTGTCAGCGAGTTCACCGACCTGCCAGGACCCACGTTATTTCCTCCTGGATCGCCCGTTCGGCATTCCTGCAGATTTCGTCAGACTGAGGACCTTCTTCCAACAATAATGGAGCCATGGTCCACGTCTGCCCAAGCTGCCAGTCACTATGACGCGGCCAGCTGTTTCGCTCCAGCGCCCGCTTTGAACCATGGGCTGCAGAGGTCACACGTCTCCACGGTCCTTTGCACGGCTGGATACGTATTATTCACCACGACGCACGCAAGGATCCGCTCACGACCAGCACCTTTCGACCTCACCCGCCAAGTCCAGACAGCACGACCGCCGAGACCACTGACCACCCATCGTCGTTGCAGCACACCAGTTACGATTGTCCGCCTGACCACCAGCCACCCAACAGTCTCCGTCTCGAGACTGCAGGAGTCGTTCGGACAGGCTCATCAGACTACCTCACCTTTTGTCGTTCATTAAAGCGAATTCTGGGGGGGCGCATGTAGTGGTACCACTGAGTGTCCCTTACTTATTATACATAATTCCCTTTAACCTAAAGATGTATATATATAGTTTACCTGTTCGGGCCGTTGCCCCTTTAAGAACGCGACCTAACGCAATGACGTCATGTCGCGCATCACGTGACTCACCCAAACGCGGGCTAACGCGATGACGTCACATCGCGCATCACGTGACTCACCTAAACGTGAGCCGGCCCAGCTCGGCCTCCCGCTCCCGTGACAATCGCCGGCCTAGCTCGGCCTCCCGCTCCCGTGACAATCGCCGGCCTAGCTCGGCCTCCCGCTCCTGCAGCAATCGCCGGCTCAGCTCGGCCTCCCGCTCCCACGACTTTGGCCGCAACGGCCGGCTGCAGTGCCGGGTGCCAGGAGAACGCGATGACATCATTGCGCCATTCACGTGACCGCCCCAAGCGCGGGCAAACACGATGACGTCATGTCGCATGTCACGTGATGCCCCAAGCGCGGGAAAACGCGAGCAACGCGATGATGTCACGACGCCAACGCGATGACGTCATCACGCAAACCTCCGGACTGCTAGTCAGTCCTCGTGGTGGCCCCACTGGAGAAGGACCAGTTCCACGACTCTCTTGCATCGGTCTACGTTGTTTGCTGTACTTCATCTAATTCAACATTAAAATCCTGTTTGTTGTTCTTCCGAGTCAAGCTCCATTATTTGTTAGGAATACACCTATTCTACAGTCTAATACATAATTCACAGTTTTGTCTGGGTCCCAAAACACAAAGTTCTTTTCACAGGAAACCTGCAGCCTTAGTTTCGATTTCCCCAAACTGTCTGTGCTGCAGAATCCATTTTGGAGACCTGTAGGCTTTCTGCCACGAGGCACGGACGCCATCTTGGGTACCCTTTTTAATTTCAGAAATGTCCACGCAGAGTCCCTTTATCGATAATAACCTTCGGGGAGATCCACAAATTTTGCAAATCTTACAGGCTGCTGTGCCGTACGGGCCCTCTACCTTTTCCCCTTTAGAGAGCGTGTTCAGGACGTTTTTTAGGACGGGATCTTAGGCTTAAACCGTTTTCAGGTCCGGTGCCAATGCTACCCCTGAACTCCCTTGCATTCCGCTTCTGCCCCTGATCGCTACGATGGGACTTAACTTGTATGGGTCCCAAAAAGTGCTTGTACGAGCACCTTCTTTTGCCAGTACGTCGGCTTGCTGATTTCCCTTGCCACGGGGTTCAGTGTAGGAATGGGCTTTTACTTTGTGTATATAGACCTTCCCTTCCTCCCCTATGGCCGCCATGATTTTCTCCAGCAGAGGCTTAATTGTGAGGGGTCTCCCGTCAGCGGAGGTATATCCACGACGGGACCAGATAGCCAGGTATTCCGTACACGAATTGCATGTGAACATACTGTCTGAGCAAATTGTGTATGGGGTAGGGAATTTCTCGGGGTGTGTGACCACGTACACTACCGCGGATTGTTCAGCATGCTGGGCGCTCATGGTGCTGGGGAGTTTAATTGCCAGGGCAATGTCCACCTCTGGGCCATAAACTCCACACCCTGTAAGTCGCTCGCCAGCAGATATTGTGCTTGAACTGTCCACATAGATTTTGCGGCCTGCGGGGTGTATCCCGGCCCGAAAACCTATGTTAACTTCCCATATCCCTTCTATGGAACACTGGTGGGCTGTCCCTGGGTAAATCATGTTGGCCGCGAGCTTCGGCTCACAGAGACCTTTCACTTTCAGGTCTATCTGGGAGAGAAGCAGGGTCCAGCGAGCAATGCAGGCACTGCTCACTGTCCCGTCTTTGATTCTCCCATCCAGGAGCATCTGGGTGGGCGTGTGATGTGTGAGGAGTGTGATGGGAGGTGTTCCTGTGAAGATCAATGATCTTTTCACAGCCCAGTGAGTGGCGAGGAGGTGCCTCTCACAGTTGGAATAGCCCATCTCAACATCGGTGAGTATCCTGGAGGAGTAAACCACCGGTCTCAGCTGGCCGTGCCGCTCTAGGAGCAGCACGTCACTCAGACTGTCCCCGCTGGATGCCACCTCCAGGAAAAACTCCTTTCTCCCATCAATAGCCCCTAGAGCCAGCGTGGTCTACAGATCTTTCTTGAGTTTCACAAATGCTGCCTCGCAACCCTCGTCCCAGGCCCACTCCACTCCCTTGTGTAGGAGTCGGAGCAGAGGGGCTGCTGTGGCTGCGTAATCCTCAATGAAATCTCTGCAGTACCCAGTTAGCCCCAGACAAAATCTCACTCCTGTGACTGTATTGGGGGCTGGTAACTCCTGCACTGCTTCCCTTCTAGCTTTATCGATGGCCCTCTCCCCAACGCGCGCAGTCAGCCCCAGGAATTTCACTTCCTGCTAGCCGATCTGTGCTTTCTTCAGGTTTACTTTGAAGCCTTCTTGCCTGAGCAGCTCCAGCAGTTCAGCCAGTGGTGGACCATGCTCCTCGCCCTCATCGGTGAATAGGAGCAGGTCATCCACATACTGTACTAACTGCCGGGGCCGGCTGAAGCCCTTCAAACAATTAGCCATGCATTGATGGAAAATGCTAGGCCTGTTGTGGAAGCCCTGAGGTAGACAGTTCCAGTTGTATTGTTGGCCTTTAAATGTGAAGGCGAACTTGTACTGGTCCTCTCTCTGCAGAGGGATGGACCAAAACCCATTGGAAATATCCAGCACCGTGAAGGTGGTCGCGGATGCTGGAATACATCCATTGAGGTCGGCGATGGCTGCGACCGTGGGTGCGCAGGCAGGGATGTTACGGTTGAGTACCCGATAGTCCACTGTGGCCCTCCAGGAGTTGTCCGGTTTTCTAACTGGCCACAGTGGAGAGTTTACGTGGGTGGCTATCGGTCTCAATACCCCGCTGTTTGACTAAGGAAGTCATGGCCGCTTCCATGTCTGCTGCCACCTCCCTGGGGAAATTGTATTGCTTTTGTGGTCGGGTCATGGGGTCCATGTTCACACTAACCTCGACCCTGTTTACCCTCCCACAATCATGTTTGTGAGTGGCAAATGTGGCGAGGTGTGCTCGCACAAATGCCTGGTATTCCATCGGAGTGTTACTGACCATCAGTTCGAGGTCGTAGCCCTCCTTTGGTTTCACAGTGCACAAGGTCCCCTTGCCCTGTTTCTCTTAGATAACTGCCACTGTGGCGGAGACCACATAGGGACAATAACACAATGTATAGCCAATGCTGTTATATGTACCTAAACACAATTCACTTTGTATAGCAATGTTGTGATATGTACATGCTGGGTTGGGTTATTGGTGCAGGGTCCCTTTAAGAGCGTCGGTAGCGTGATGACGTCATGACGTCGGTTGCGTGATGATGTCATAGCCCATGCACGGGGCTGAGCCTTCAGACCTCGTGGAGAGTGATTAAAGTAAGGCACGTTTTGTTTTTGCTCAAAGAAAAGTCTCTGCCTGCTGTTTTCTGTCGATCCCAACACCACTTCACTTTCTTTGCCGGTGCATGCTCCCCATAGACAGTGGTTCCTAAGATCCACTAGAATCCTGTGGCCTATGATAAAATCGGCCCCCGGGATCCCCTTCCCTTCCTGCTCCCATTTCATTAAGACACAGGTCCACTTGGTGTGGAGTGCTCCTAAACGAATGGACAGTGGGATGGAGAACGAGCCAGCCTGCTCATTACCTGTAAACCCCACTAAGCTGTACGGGACCCCATTAGACAGAGGTGAGGCGGCGGGGTTAGCTGAATAGACGATGGTGCTCAATGCTCCAGTGCCTAACAGATAAGTCCCTTTCACCTTCTCCACCTCCATCTGAACAAGCGTTCTCTTCCATGCATCGTAATCAAGGGGACACAGGTAGACAGGCTGCGCTGGTTCTAGTCATGGGTCTAGGTCTGGGTTGCATGGGGCAGATGGGGTTAAAGCACCAGTGGTGGTGGCTACCTTCCCTGGGCCATTTAATAAATTTCGGAGCGCAGCTACGAATGCGTCAAACGTGGGGGGAGAGGTCGGTGTCTCGGTTTTTTGGGCAGGAGCTAGGGAGTTCTTTCCTGTGTTATCTTTCCACGGATTCCTATAGTCCCTTCTCCAATGCCCATTCTTCCCGCACCCGAAGCAGTTACGCTTGGCATTGGAAGGGTTACCCACTTCCTGGTGCCACTCCTTTTTATTCTAACTAGACTTCATTTCATGTACTTTTCCTTTAGGTGGGTGTTCTTCTGTCCCTCTACCGTTCCAGTAAGCCAGGGTCAGTTGTCTGACAACTGTCTCCTCGGTGACCTGGGGGTCCTTCAGGTCAAACCAAAGCTCAGCCTTTGCTCTGATCCGCGGCAAGCTGTTTGCCACCAAGCTTCGGAGCCAATGAGCCAGCTCGTCCTGGTTCAGGTGAGCCCGGTCGAGAACCCCACTACAGGCACTCCTGTAAACAGGCCACAGCCTGTCTGCGAAAGCCTGTGGGGTCTCCCCTGCGAGTTGTACTGTCCTCTCCACCCGGGAGAATGGACTTCCATCATTCATGCCCAAGGCCTCCAGAACTTCCTCCCCTATAACAGCATATCTGGCCTGCCCCTTCTTGCTCTCCGCAGAGAGGGACTGGTAGAGTTTGCTATCTAGGGAGAAAAGTAGCATCTTTGCCATTTCAGAGTCATCGCACTCTTTATGCCCGCTGCCTGTTCCACTTCCATGAAGTGGACTGAGGGGTCCCCTTTTTGAGTGAGCTTACTCAGGTGGCTTACTATAGCCCTAAGCTGTTGGGTGCTGTGGGGAGCCACGAATTGCCTTTCAAGGGGTCCCTGTCCCCCACCACCGCCGGGCGGGCCAAACTTTTGCTGCCGGACCGGGCACATTGGCCCCGGCTCTGACCCTTCTTGCATTGGCTTGCCCACCTCTCCCTGCTGCCAAACCTAGTTAAAACCTGGCGCCACAGGTGCCAAAGCAAACTCAATTGCTACTTGGCCCTAAACAGACAATACAACATGGCTGATTACCTGACCATGGTAAAGGATAGCAAACTGAGAAAAACTTTGACAATGTACAGACTTAGTGAACATAACCTGGCGATCGAAAAAGGCAGACACAGGCAGACCCGGCTACCAAGAGAGGACAGGATATGCTCTCACTGCAGTCAGGGAGTGGTGGAGACAGAGATGCACTTCCTCACAGCTTGTAGAAAATATCAGGGCATAAGGGAGAATTTCTACCCAAAATTCACAAAAATATGCCCGGATTTCAGAAATTTGAATGACGACCAAAAACTCCCATACCTACTAGGGGAAGAGAGAAATTGTGTAACACTAGTGGCACACTATGTTACAGCTTGCCATAAACAGAGGGACAACCACTAAATATAAGAAAAGAGTATATATAAATTATATGAAAGTATATATTTATACACTCAGGGATATATCTGTTTATACACTGTATGGGTAGATCTGTATTTTTGTGAACAAACATGAATGTTTTTCGATGCTTTGGCAACATAAGATGTAACTTGTCATGCCAATAAAGCAATTTGAATTGAATTGAATTGAATTGGTGGTGGTGTGCACTCCCTGCCGGCCTCACAAATCGTCCGTCCCTCCTGCTGCCCAACCGGGTCATTCCCCGGCGCCACAGGTGGTGTCCAAACAGATTCCCCTTGCTCTCCCAGGTCCACTCGGGCCACACCTGAGCTTATTAGGCATACCATGCCTTTGGCCCTGGACAGAGCAAGGTTCAAACTGTCGATTTGTTTCTGACAGGGGCCATGATCTTCCCCCTCAAACCCCCTAGTGCTTGTTAATTTGTAAGCTGCCTGGACATCTCTCAACCTCTCCTCCTGCTCTCTTACTTGCCTGGCGAGGCGGGTGTTCTCTTCCCGTAACACCAGTTCATTATTTTTGGCTTCGGTGACCTGACACTGAAAGTATTCCTGTCTGTTTCTGTGTATTTCCACCAGCTGCATTTTTCCCCAGTTTTGTGCGTTTAGTTCTTCCAACAACCTTTCTCCTGCTAGAGCCCTTGCGTGAGACTGTTGAACTGATTCCTGTAGCTCTGCTGCCAGTGCCTCAATGCATTTATCCAAAAGCTGGACCTGTCGCTGGAGGCATACCAACCAGATTGCTTTCTCCACAGAGTTCTTATACTCCTTGCTCTCAGTCCATTTGGCTGCAGCGTCTATTGGACGCTTAGCGCGCAACAGAATAAGCACCCATTTCTTGGTGATATTTACTCTCTTGAACACGTAAGAGGAATCCTCTCTTCCATCTTAGTTCTCTCCTCAAAAACAGTGCCCACTGTATCACATCCCTTTTGCTAAGGTCCTGCCATGGTTGCCATTATGTAGGGGGATGGTGTGTGGGTCAGCTTCCCCTCTGACTTCTGAGCAGTTCGAATCGCTCCCACTCCCTTGATTCTAGACCTTAGGCTTATTTGGGGGTTGTGACAAAAGTACAGCAGACAACTGGTTTTGGTGCAAGAAACTTTGATCTTTATTCAAGAAAAAAATATAACACAGCAATCTTCTACTCCAATAAAAATGGGGAACACTTCGATACATACGAGGGAAAATACAGTAGAAAAATACCTCACCCCTCCCAATTCCACTTCCTAGCTAAGTTAAACTCTAGAGGACCAGGGATAATGCTCATCAAAATGAATCCTTGACAGTTGAGCTGGTTCACAGTTTTGGGGTTCGCTGGATGTGTTGGTCGGTGTCTGCCATATCCCGTACGCGGTAGAGGAGTTCGACTATCTGCTGGTCAGTCTTCGTGAGTCCGCTGATGCGGTAGGGTGCGTTTTGGATCTATGGGGTGAGTTCCCACTTTTCTTCAGTAGAGATAGGGTTTAGAGTTCCTTTTAAGTAATAATCTTACCCGGGGTAAGTCAGGAATAGATTGTAGAGTGGAAATTTTCAAAACTTCGGTTTTTCTCCTGAGTTGTTTTTCTTTGGTCGCGGTGGCTCACTGTTGGTTGGTGGTAATATTTTGTTGGTAGTTTCGTAAGGCCCTTGTTGCCACGGGGTGTCCGACAATGTCTTGGGTCACTGAAGCTGTTGAACTTGGGTGTACGGTAGAATGCTGCCCTGTTTCGATGCTTCAGTTTCTCTTGTGTGTTGCTTCTGGGGCGAGCTTTCTGAGAGAGAACTTCTTGAGTTGTCTCGAACTTCTGGAGAGTGTTTCTTTAGAAAACAGGCCTTTAATTATTCTAATTGGGGCCTCCTAATCTGCGCGCCAAATCAGCCCCGGTTTATTGTTTGATTTGGGCAGGCTCGTAAAGGTAACTTGATTAAGAAAATGTGAAAAATGGTTTCGGGATGTTGTACTGTTTAATCAATGAGTTGTTGATCGCATAGCTCATTGTCATAGTTATATTCAGGTTTCGAGTATCCTGCCTGAGCCTGAGATATCTATGTAGGTTGGCGAGGTGATTTGCATTATGCATGTTTTGGATCGGTCCTGTGTTTTGGGTGGGGACTGCTCCTTCATGGATCGATTGTTAGGAAGAATTGAGGTGACACAGTTCCCCAGACAATTTGATTTTACTCCAATATCCAAACTGTCGTTACAGAGGTTGATCCCATTTCCTGTTGCAGCCTTTTCTTGAGGTTACTGGTCCAAACATGCCTTTTTATTTTATCATCCTGAAACTTGTTGAGAAAGAGTCCAGAGTCATTTTCCTCAGGGTTTTCTTCTAGCTTTGGGGGACCTGTGAATTTTGAGAATCTTACAGGTGCAAAAAAGATTTACAAGGGTGATACCAGAAATGCAAGGCTATACATATCAGGAAAGGTTGAACAGGCTGGGTCTCTTTTGTCTTGAAAATAGAAGGCTGAGGGGTGACCTAATAGAAGTCTTTAAAATTATGAAAGATTTTGATAGAGCGGATACAGAGAGAATGTCTCCACTTGTGGGAAAGAGCAAAACTAGAGGCCATCAATATAAGATTGTCACCAAGAAATCCAACAGGGAATTCAGAAGAAACTTCTTCACCCAAAGAGTGGTGAGAATGTGGAACTCGCTACCACAGGGAGTGGTTGAAGCGAATAGTATAGATACATTTAAGGGGAGGCTAGACAAGCATATGAGGGAAAAGGGAACAGAGGGTTATGTTGATAGATTTAGATGAGGAAAGACAGGAGGAGGCTCGAGTGGAGCATAAATGGCAGCATGGACTGGTTGGGTGGAATGGCCTGTTTCTGTGGTGTATATCCTACTAGCTGGAGTGCCCGGTGGCGCCGAGGGTTTTTTGACGGCATGTTGTCCTGAATAAAGTAGAAATAATTTATATATATATACATAAAAGAGTTTGTCTGTCTGTCTGTCTGTGTGAGAAGGAGAGAGAGAGAGAGAGGGAAAGAGAGAGAGAGAGACTGGGGGGAGAAGAGAGAGATGGGGGAGAAGAGAGAGACTGGGGAGAGAGAGAGAGAGAGACTGGGGGAGAGAGAGAGACTGGGGGGAAGAGAGAGAGAGAGAGAGACTGGGGGGGAGAGAGAGACTGGGGGGAGAGAGAGAGAGAGACTGGGGGAGAAGAGAGAGAGAGAGACTGGGGGGGAGAGAGAGAGAGACTGGGGGGGAGAGAGAGAGAGAGAGACGGGGGAAGAGAGAGAGAGAGAGAGGCTGGGGGGGAGAGAGAGAGAGAGAGAGAGAAAGACTGGGGGAGAGAGAGAGAGAGAGACTGGGGAGAGAGAGACAGACCCTCACCAGGTACAGACTAAGCGACCACCAACTGGAAATTGAAAAAGGCAGATACAAGAAATCCTGGCAGCCTAGAGAGAATAGAATATGCGATCAATGTCTGGTCGGCGAGGTTGAAA